>NC_134787.1:31937600-31942600 GCF_046742065.1 Oratosquilla oratoria
TTAAAGATTCATGCACTTCCAATCGCAACCACTCTACCGAACCGATTTATGCCACTGAGGTGAGGCGCTGTACCGTTCCCTTTGTGGATCGACCGATACTGATGTGGACCATTAAGGCTGACCTCGCACAAGGGCGCCTACTCGGGCCTGGAGACTAGTTTGTATACTCCAGCAGTAGTCGCCACGCAGACGACACAGAAGACAAAAAGTCAACAAATCATCCAGCTCAATAATCAACCATTTTCATACACTACAAAATCTCTTCCTGTGAACTATGAGCCAGATCGGTTGTCGTTATCGGATGCCTAGTGGCAGCGGGGCTCAGGCTACGGGGTGAAGGTCTAAAGGAGATCCTTCATTGATTTTCTGATTGCCGTTGAGTGCACCAGACCCGAAGAGGATAATGAATTTGTCGTCAACCAAGTGACAAATTGGCGCCCGCCCACACCAAACTCGAAATATCCTTAAACATTCGCAAACAATAGAAACGATTATGACGTCAGCTGCATGACAAAGGATTGAATATAATAGCTCATGCTCGCATGCGTCTGTTTACATCAAGCACAAAGACGATATTTAAATGATTTTGCTCTGAAAAATACCAAAACAATTCCCTTCATCTGGGAAAAAAAAAAGACTGGGTTGAGGACATCCATTCGAAGTTGCCTCACTAGTGTTCATTAACCATTTGGTATGACCGCCACGAGGTAATTTTATTCTACCAAGAGGAAACACACACCTCTGACCAGGTTAAGGGTTAAATTAATCTCGATTAACCCTTTCACTGTCATTGCATCCATCCTAACTGCCACATGGCGATTTTATTCCGCTGAACCTGATCCTTTTAGGGAGTGATGGGGTTAATGTCGCTTTCTTCAGGGTGGAAGATGAAGCACCATTCTGAATATATATCTAAACCTCCTCCCATGCATCTGCTCCTCCGTCGTTATCTCCCCTCAAGGCGCGACGTCAAAGGCTGAAGAGGAATATCAATACCAACATCTCGGCTCTGGAAGCCACGTTGTCCTATTCGTCTTCGGTGCAAGCTGCCTCTCAGGGATCTCCCATTCTTTAAATCAAGACCCGCTCATGGGATCCGACCTCGAGCCCAAAGGCAACCCTCTCGACCTCAGCATTTAGTTCTTCGTTTCTCGTTCTTTAAACAGAAATTCATTCTTGAGGATCCGACCTCGGGCCCAAAGGCGGGACCCCTCTAGACCTCACCATTTAGCTCTTCGTCTCTCATTCTTCAAGCCGAGACTCTTCGTGGGGATCCAACCTCGGGTCCGAAGACACCTCCTCTCTCTTCACCTCTCTTCCTCGAAGCCACCATGAGGAACCAAGAACTTGTCTCCGGGATTCCTTTCGTCTTCTTTCCTCTTCGTTCTTCCCCCGGACAAAGGAGGCACAGGGGCTTGTCGCCACACAAAGAGACGCACACTATACCTCACACAAAACATGACAGAGCGTCTTCATTTCTTAAATAAGTGGCTTATCTTGTGTCGCGATACATGACCAAATATGTAAGAACGGTTCACCGAACTTGAGTAAGCCAAATAGGTACTCATATATAAACATAAGGATATAAATATTCTATGTGCACGTGCACACAGATAGGTATCCAACTACACCCAACCACAAACACAATATAAACATCTACTGAATACAAGCACTCACACATTCTATTTACACGTTTTTCCCTTCTTGTTCCAAACAGACGACTTCCCCCTACGAAAAGAGGTCACTAACTTATCCATCAACGCAAATCCCCACAGAAAAAAGATTGTGCGCGTGTGTGTGCGTGTGCGTGTGTGTGTGTGCACGCATGTGTATGTATGGGGGGAGGGCATCCATTGCCCTGGTCTTGCACGCTGAAACTTGCAGCGAAATGCAAAACTAGGCAAAATACAACTGTCGTAAAAAGGGCACTGCTGGTATCTTTATTACTCCCTTGCCCTATGTGCATTTCCTTTCTATTGTTTATTTCCTGCACGTCGTAAGATTATATAAAGTAAGGCAAATTATATGCTGTTTGTGTATATACATACTTAGTATCAATTAGCTACGAAGAACAGCCACTCAAAGTCCACTGCTGAACAAAAGCCTCTTCCAACCTCTTCCAGGAATCGGAGTACAACGTTAAACTTTGCCACGCCAGTCCGGCAAATTCCTCTATCTAGTTTCTCCATCTTCTGTCTAATCTCTCCCTTCCATGCTTCCCATTTCTCGGCGTCTAGTCAGTAGCGCACTTGCTCCATTTCTCATCCTCTTATCTGGCTACCTTCTTTGCCCAATTCCATTTCCGCTCCTTTATCGCCTCTACATCTTTCACTCCAGTCTGCTCTCTTTCTTACCCAGCTTGCTCTCTTCTTGTCCTTCAGCACTGGCCTCTCCCTGTTTCTATGCGCTCTTTAGCTTTGCTTCCACCGCCTTTGTTAAATTCCAAGTTCCACATCCACAGATCATAGCCGAGATTATATAATGATTGTAAAGTTTTATTTCAGACAAGGAAGGAATATTTCCTTATGTCACAGCATTTACCAAAGATTTTCCAACCAAGCACTACATCTCTTCATATAATTTTCTTGATCTTTGGTGAACTTCAGCATTTTTATATATTGTGCTGTGAACGTAGCGTCTGATGACGTAACGCCCCATAAACCTATAAATCGGAGAATAAATGTTCACCTGTCTTCTAATTTGGAGGGTTTGCTTAGGTCAGCAATCTATAAAATAGAGACAGGGAGGGACAACTATAAAACGACACTCGGCCCCAGGAAGCCAGGATCAACTCTCTTAACCACCGATTCCAAAAACAGACAAAGAATTTCTTAATTGCTCTCGAGAATGTCTGAGCGCGTTTACGACATTGCAACAGATTGATAACAACCGAAAAATAAACAGAGGCAGATGTAATCAACATGGGTACAGATATGTAAATTCGCAAATGCATACATTAAAGAATGGATAAAAAAAAAACCATCACGTCTATTCCAAGACGTTGTTTCAATTTACAAATTTCAATCCTTTTCCTCAGTTGATATAGAATATCATCGCCTAATTATTCCTCCCACCACTAACAGTTTATTTTGAATTCCTCAAAGTCATTTTTGTACGAAATATTTTTTAGCGGGTATTTTGATTATATTTTTTCAGTTAAAAAAATGTAATGAAGGATTTTAATAAATTCAGAAAACAGTCACTACATCCAAAATTTGTGGCCAAGTTGGAACCTGTTACTAATAATGATGACTTGTACACTTATTCTGCCGCCGGGTGATTTTATTAAACCGAGGGAAATTCCCTCAACAAAGAACGATATAGAGATCAGGAATATGAGAGTATTGTATGAGGATGAATATGATAAAGAAGGAACTCTGATGAAATTCAAGAAAAACTACAGAAGTGAAATGTGGTTAGATGAACCACAAACTTAGTGAAGCACGAAGGCGCACGCGCACGCACGCACGCACACACACACACACACACACACACACACACACACACACACACACACACACACACACACACACACACACACACACACACACACAATAGCATGCACTGAGTAGCGTTATACTGTCTGTTACGCAACATATATGTTTTCTTTTCTCTTTTTGTCAAGCTGAAGCATGCAAGGTTAGAAGACTGTGCGTTGTAAATCACCAAAATAAAGCCAAACGACCTTCTCGAACCATTCCGCTGATGCTAATGAAGCCATTGTGCTAAGATGCATTCACACATCGCGCATGCGTAGTTATCTGTTGCTCCCGTACATAATGTAAGGCCCGCATCATTAAAACAAAAGGTTATAAATTATCAACAATCATAATGCTCCTGCGGCTGCTAATGAAGCTATTGTATCACCAAGGAGGCTGGAGATAAAAAAAATATATAATAATAGTAATAGTAACAATGTTAGTAACAATAATAGTAATAGTAACGATAGCAATAATAGTAACGGCAATAATAATAATAGTAATAATGACTAATAAATGAATAAAAAATAAAAATAAGAATAAAATAAAAATAGATAAATAAATCGAAGCTTATGACGTCTATGGAGCCAGTGACTCTTCGTGCTCGAAGCTGTTCGAATATGGCTCAGGTACTTGTTCACTAAAGAAGGATTGATGGCTCTCGGTCCCTGCTCCCTCTTGAGCCATTGCTCACGGTCCCGTCCACTGTATACTCCTCTTCCCAGGGAGCATCGACTAGGAGCGTCCCCCCGCGTGGTGGGGAGTGGGAGGTGGGGGGTCGTCACTCACCAAAAAGGAAGGCTCATTTGGAAGTCTTTTATGTCACAAGAGAACCCGGGCGCTTATGTGACGCGGACATGCACTTCCAAGGGATTTACTCACACGCGAATGTCTCTCCCTCCCACATCCTGAGAGCGGAGAGCAAAAGCCTAAATATATATCCCGCGATATTTTCCAGTAAGCGCACCCATCCAGGGTAACATCACCTACGTTCTACCGACAGCTTCCGCCTCCTTAATTGGACAGTAGAGCCCTGCGCCATTTCTGACTAACACGCCAAGATATATCTGAGTGTCAAGCTGTCTACCCTCCTACCTTCGTCCAACGTGATGGCCGCCAGATTTTCTAGGGGTCCTTTCTGACGGCTTTAGCAACGCCCTTATCCAAGCTCCCTCTCCCTTCAACAGGAAGCCTCCTAAGCATATGCGGGGCGAACACAATATAAATATATATATATACACACATAAATTATAACGCAGACAATAAAATATTTCGCCCAACGCTCTTGAAAACGAGTTATTTTTATATTTCCCGAAGAATGCCTCCTTCCACTCCACCTTCTGTATAAAATCCAGCCCAGTTTCACGGTCATAAAAACGACTTCATAAAAACTAATTGTGAGCGTGTAAGACCCCATCCAGGTACGCCTCGGCGGGACTCCCGCTGGCAGTCCGTAGACCCCTTCACACGGCCAGAAGCGGCCAGTAAGCCCTCCTGATCAAGCCCGAGATGACAAGCAGG
>NC_134787.1:31947600-31952600 GCF_046742065.1 Oratosquilla oratoria
TTTTTTGTCATGCGAATCAACAAGTGCCGCGATCAGGATTTGTTTTACATAAATCTGCTTATGAACAAAATTTGGTTAGTAAATGGCTAAAGCATGTTAGGAACAAATGGGACATCACTAACCACTACATAAAAAGGGGGGTGGGCAGAACTCGGAGCTCTAATGACCGCGTATAAAGGACCCGCTTAAAACGGCCCAGAAACCCCCAAATCAATTCACGACAGCCTTTGTACTTTATGGGACGAAATCTTCAACTTTATCTGGATCGGAGGAGTGGCGGAGGGCAACACTGCTTTGTATTTCCTCCTGCCTGTCCTGACGCGTGTCTCTGTGCTATTTTATGCTTGCATTTGCATGTGTGATGATCAATAGCCGTTCACAAGGCCCAGGAATGGCTCCAGGGCCTAAACGGGGGACGCCTCCACGTGCGACTTAAATCCCTATCGCACTGTGCAATAAGAATGAAAATCGTGTGTTCATGACCGCCGCTTACGCCTCTTGATGACCACGGGGAGTTATAATTTATTGCTTAATAGTCAGCAAAAGGATGATTTAGTGTTATTGCAGGAGCGGAGATCCAAACCTGCCCTGGCCTTTGAGTGCAGATCCTTAAAAGATTATCAACATTAGGGACTCTATGCAGACACTTTTCGGACGCATGTTTCTCGGACGGGAGGACAATAGCCCTGAATACCCCGTCACAATCGCAGCATCACCCCTACCACCTCCACCACCAAGAACTTTCCCCCTTCTCTACCCCCACGCCCCCACCCTTGCTGTCCGAAGGTTCTTTAAGCCTTGTTCTCATTAAGATAGAGCTCTTGTACCCACGTCGGATAAGATGACCACATCGCGTAGGGTCCGGAGACAGATGCTCGATCTCACATGCGCCGTGACGTCACAGATCTCCCTCCATGTCGACCCCGGTGACCTCCGGCAACGGTGGGGTCAGACCGGGCGACCAGGGGAACCAAGACAATGATGTTGCCTACATGTACTCATGCAAGTACACCAGCAGTTGTGAGACAGACTAATAAAAGCATAGTATGAAACAGAGAAAGGGAGATTAGATATACACAGATAAGGGGGGGAGGGAGAGAGAGGATGAGGGAGAGAGAGGGAGAGAGAGGGAGAGGGGGAGAAGGGGAGGGAGAGAGAGAGAGAGAGAGAGAGAGAGAGAGAGAGAGAGAGAGAGAGAGAGAGAGAGAGAGAGAGAGAGAGAGAGAGAGAGAGAGAGAGAGAGAGAGAGAGAGGAATTTCAGAAACGTGATAATCTTCCTTCCACTCGTTTCAACACGAATACACAAATACACAAACACACACACAATACTTTTCCTTTATGAAATATCAAGTTTTAGATACCCATGCATGAAGAAATCACGAAGAAACTCCCCTAAAGATAAACAAATAAAGATAAATTAATGAATACATTAACAATGAAATAAATGTAAACAAATAAAAGAAATAAGAATTTAACAGAGTTTAAGCTCTAATACAAGTCAAGACAAAGACTAGGTCCAGCTTGCAATACTTGGAGCAGCCCCACTCAGCCGAGCGCCGAGTCCTCTTCATCTCGTCTGAAGTGTTCCTTTAGATTTTGTCTCGAATATTAAGTTGGGGCGAGTTTATCTTTATCCCGAGTATTAGGTTGGGGTCCATCTTTGCCCAGTTTGATTGCATCCTTCTCGCCGTGAGAGATGCCGTCGACTTATCTCACGCTTGTTTGGGCTCGATTGCAGGCGTCGGGTGTATGTCGTTCACTCCCGCCCAGGGGCGAGTACTACTCTCCGGAGTCCTTCCTCTTTGCCCCGTAACTACTGAATTACTTTTGCCGTTCCTCTCAGAAACCCTCCTCCACCCTACCCTTCCCCTCCTTCTCCCTTCCCTTCCCTTCCCCCCCCCCCTCCCTCCATTCTCCTTCCTTTACCGTCCAGAATAGTTTCGTTGATTACGGGGTTGGGCGTCGTTGTCCCTGATGTCATCTATTCAGTTCAGCAGATTAGGTATGATCAGCCAATTTTCATTTGCTATTGTCTGGTGTATTTCCTCCATTGCATGAATAGTTAACAACTATGTAGCTATCCTGTTTTCCCATGAAGTTGGTCTCTTTCAACAACTGCTATCCCTCCTCAAATCTCTCATTCACTACTTCTATAACTCTACCCCTTCGGCGCAATCTTGTCTCAAAAGAAGTTCTAGTTTTCGCAGACTATTCTATGAAAAATATCAGTGTTAATCAATTTCGGCAATACAGACCAGTAATTCATACGACACATTATCATCATCATTATCACCATCAACAGTGTTGGGAGAGTATTGAAGAACCATGAAGAGGGGTGTAATACTATCAAGCCAATATATTGTATCAATGCTAATGATCGACCATAGAACACTTCAGTTGCTTTCTAATCCACGGTTTCAAATTCGTCTGTTGAATAACCTATGATCACCCGGCACCTTCCATCCTCAACTATCCATACTCCAACTATTCCTCTCATAAACTACAGCTGTTGACTAGTTTCACTATGAATCACGACTTACATTTATTCTGGCTACCGCCTGGCGATTTCATTCAGCCGAAAAAACATCCGTACTCTGTGTGTGTGTGTGTGTGTGTGTGTGTGTGTGTGTGTGTGTGTGTGTGTGTGTGCGCGCGCGCATGCACTTACGTGCTTGCGAGTGCGCTTTTAATTTCACGCCTTGGCCATCTGATTAACATTATCTATTATATTGCATTTTGCCCAATGATTTTCTCAATTGCAATCCTCACTAACATACTTTATTACGCGGCTGTAGAACCCGCACTTGATTGAATTGTGTTAATGAAAAATTATCATTATAACGGCCAACTACAGTCGACTAAAAGCAGATAATATAGAGCCCATAGCCTCAAACACTTACAAGCAAATCGAAAGCAGAAATAATTATACATGTTCACGATACGATGACTAAATCACATTTAGATTCTTTGTACTACAGACTCGCATACTTGTTCTGCCTGCCGCCAGACGATTTGGTTCGAGAAGATTAACTATCCGCTCAGTGGAAGGGTTAAACGCTTCCCTTGACTGCCATGCACACTTTTTATATTTATTATGAATGCCGTAAAACAATTTCATTCTGCCAAGAACCTTACCTATACATAGTCAACCTCTTAATGTTGCAACTGTTCATAGAAAATGTTCAATTGCCACATTATTGATATTAACTTCACTTGCCATATGATCAACTGCAATAAACATGGTTCACTAGACTTACCATATACTTAACTACTTTTGTCGTGTTATCAACTGCACTTGTCATATGGCTAACTATGGTTGTCATGTGATTAACCACGTTTGCCATGCGACTAACTGCCCTTGCCATAGATTAACTGCCCTTGCCATATAATCAACTGCATTTGCTATACAAGCCAGCTGGTAGGATATTCGTAGAATTGGAGTTGGGGTGAGTTGGGGTGGGGTTGGGGTGGGGTTGGGGCGGGTAGGAGGGGAACCTCTAACAGCAGGTTAGTGGGGATGGGGTGGGGGATGGGGGTAGGGGGTTGCAGCAGAGGAACTTCCACCAGCAGCAGAATGTTAAGGATTTACATATTAGTACACGCATGACTTTTAATTACTTCCACGACGGGCTGGCTGGCTGGCTGGCTTGCTGGCTAGCTGGTTGGTTGGTTGTCTGCTGCCTGTGGGCCAGGCGAGAAGAGCAGGGACGCTTGACTTGGCTTGCTTTGACTTAGCTTCGTCTTGTCTTGGCTTGTCCTGGATTCGTCCTGGCTTTGCTTAGCTTTGGCTGGCTTTGCCTGGCTTCGCCTTGTCTTGGTTTGCAATCCCCAAGTCATATTTTGCATCATCGGATGCCGAAGCAGTCTTGCAGGATCTCATTATAGTCTTCAACAAGCTCGTGAAACGCAACATAGCTTTAAAGGTCTCTACTCCCTGCAACCCAGCTCCGGAGAGTGATAATGCACTCGAGGGTTTTCGGCTCTGCCTCAAGTGGAGTAATATATGTAGAGGACTCCAAGGAGCAGCAGGGGGAGCCGGGACCCCTGCCGCTCAAGACTCGAACCCGGCCGAGAGCCGACTTTTCTATAGAGAACATAAATGAACCGTAATTTGGAATATTGTGCAGCCAAGCGTACGATTTATGCTTTGCATTGTTCTCAGCAGCCAGGTCCTGCAACTGCAGAAATTGCAAAGTACGCAAGCACTGGTAAGGATTCTGTTGCACAGAAGGAGGTACCCTTGCGGGGTTTGCTTATGCTCGAGCCAACACTATTGGAAGGAGTGGGGGGGGGGGTACCAAATTCTGACTGCATACTCGAAGAACACCTTGTCCCGCCTTTCCATGGGTGACTGTTGCTTTTCCCGGATCCCCAGAAAAGGCGGTCCCGGTGTCTCCGGAGTGCTGCCTCCTGTCCGGGGATAAGCAACGGATATAAGTGCAACATTAGGTAGGGTTTATGTGCCCGGACTACCCTGGCTCGGATCCCGGGCATCAGTATTCTGTGTGCACCAACCCCTTAGCCTGCTGCGATAAAGATCAGCCCTCTTGCCCGACGACACCTTCTACTTAAGCCAACGCGCGGGTTCGAACTGCACCTTCATCTCTCTGGCCAGGTGCCCCAAGGGTGATTATTAGTCTCTAAAGGGAACCCGGGGTTAGGCCTCTCCTGCAGAGACGAGGTACACCCATGCCATCGAGCAAAAATGGTAAGTCGAGATTCGCCCGTTGTAGGCAATGGCTCGCCTTCGAGAAGTACTGAATAAAACTCATTATATCCTGTACCACCCTGTACCGACCGACGCAATTAAATCCTCTCTCTCTCTCTCTCTCTCTGAAAACTCAAGTCACCGTCGGAAAGGTCCTCTTCGGCAACTCCTCCTCCTTCAGGGTAGAGTTAAAACTTTTAGCAAGTCGAAGCGACGAATTTCACTTTTCACCCTCAGATGACGGTGAGCCTCTTTGCATATTGTAGTTTGGCTGCCGCTAAATTATTTGAT
>NC_134787.1:31960100-31962600 GCF_046742065.1 Oratosquilla oratoria
ACACACACACAAACACACACAGACTCAGACTGTCAATACGGAGGTATCGGCGGTACCTGTTTCGAATCCTGCCCAGGGCTGAAATTATTTCAGTATCGCTGCGCTTCGAGTCGTTACTCCAATTCTCGTGGGCGGGGAGTTGGGTGTGTGTGTGTGCGTGTAAGGTCATAGCATTACCCATAGATCGGACATACGAGCTCTGAGCTCTCTTCCGGGAGGGAAATAGCTGTCGATCACGAGTCCAACACGTGATCCAAAGACCAAGGTGAATCACACACACACACACACACACACACACACACACACACACACACACACACACACACACACACATATGTGTGTGTGTGTGTGTGTGTGTGTGTGTGTGTGTGTGTGTGTGTGTGTGTGTGTGTGTGTGTGTGTGTGTGTGTGTGTGTGTGTGTGTGTGTGTGTGTGTGTGTGTGTGTGTGTGTGTGTGTGTGTGTGTGTGTGTGTTGCGTATCCGTATCCGTGTCGCGCGAGCGCATCTCAATATTCAAGGTTAAATATTCCCTTTAAGAAGGCGAGACGGAGTCCCAAATGCAAAAAGTGATTAAGACTAACAAGTCTCTTTTCGAAGACAAATGTCAACTGCGTGACCCCATGACCAAATCCATCTGAACGCATCAACTTTACCACATTAGTGCCAATTCCACACGGAAATCTCTAACTGACACGAGCTAACGAACGCGGCACTGCCATATTTTTTCTTCTTATTTTCGAGAATAAAGTTTATTTTTTTTTTTTTTCAGAGGCCTTTTTCATGCTTGACGATGAGTTTGTCTGTCACTTGGCCCCTTACTTCTGTCCTTACGTGATTAAAATAATATTTCGCTTGACAAATGAACACACACGCGCACACACACGTAATTCACTTCAGAACACAATCCTCTCTGAAAAAACTTCCATGAATCGCACAACCATACCAACCTCTGCCACGCCACTTCTGCAAAATTCTCTATCCCGTTTCTCCATCATCTATCCCGTCTTCCCCCTCCACGCTTCCTCTCTTGCGGCGTCCAGTCAGTAACACACGCACTCCATCTCCCATCCTCTTTTCTGGCTAACATTCTCTTTTCCCGTTTCCGCTCCTTTATCGCCTCCACAATATCTTTCCTTCTAGTCTGCTCTTTCACTCAGCTTGACTTCTTCCTCTATTTCAACCTTAATCCCACCACTGATCCCTCCATTCTTCTATGTACACTCCTCAGCAACGCTTCCATCACCTTGGTCAATCTCCAAGTCTCACATCCGTAGATCCTAACTAGTATTATACAATGACTGTCAAATCTGTCTTTCAGAGGTAGAGAGCCTCTCATGATATTCTTATATTTACCAGACTTTTTTCAGCAGATAAAGAATAAACAAACTAAATACACAAACAACAATCCACGGTTGAAGTTTAACCTACCTTATCCAAAAGTATTTTAACGCTTTAACTGAATAAATCCGTCTGGCTTCAGTCAAAACGATTCTTCCTCTCTGTGGCCCATGAGGTTATCCTAAATAGATTCTATTCTTAGATCTTTTGATTCAGCCCCTATACTGAATAGAATTGTCTGTCACCAAAAACAGTAAACGGGACACATTACACCGCCATATTCGACCTTCTTCAGTCGGTAGAGGAATTTCCAGTTCTGAATTACGAATACAACGGAAATTCGCAAGGCTCGATTGTGTACTCGATTACTGATCGATAACTACTAGACTGTTACGACCAGGATCAAACTCGGGTCTACTTCAGACGCTTAAGATCATATTTCCACGGGTGACATTGGGTTCACGTTTACTGCCGTCTTGCGATTTTATTCAGCCAAAAAAGATTTCCTGTGCTCTCTCCCTCCCCCTCCCCCCCCTCTTTCTTTCACGCACACACCTACCTCACCCCCTTGAGGATGGGGGTGAGGTGCACGAGTGAGGTGTAAGGTCACAGCATCACCCACAGATCGCACTGTACGAGCTATGAAGCTCTCATACGGGAGGGTAATAACTGTCGATCAAGCGTCCAGCACGTGTTCCAGCAGGCTACAGGAGAAGATACGACGCAGCACAACGGCTCCTCAACGGAAATATCAGAGGAATCGAACTGTTGCACCTCAATCGAGATACTGATTTAGAGGCGCAACCTGGTGTTGGCTACCAAACGTACCATTCACAGAGACCATTCAGCTTTAAAATCCCACGTGGACTGATCCTAATTCCAGGTCGTAATTCACAAAAAAAAAGAGCCCCAAAAGATGAGCAACATAACCAGAAGTGCAGCGTAAACGAAGGATGAGAGAGAGGATGGGTGAGGTGGGTCTTAGGTGAGAGAAGGAGGGGGGGGGAGGGAGGAAGATAGCTAGGTGGGTTATTACAGCAGCATGATCATGCTGTATGTACAACACGGCGGTGGGGGAGGGGGAAGGAAGGAACGGACCATGCTGCATTGCTGCCCCTACTGCTCTAGTGCGAAGCAGATCTCCGAGCCCAGCCAACAACC
>NC_134787.1:31972600-31982600 GCF_046742065.1 Oratosquilla oratoria
ACATTAATTGCAAGAACAAAATTATATAAACATATAAGGAGCTAGTGGTGAATGTCAATGGCACACAAGATATGAGTATTACTTTTACTCAGTGCATAAAATAAAGTCTCATTGACTGCACGGTTTGTTTGCATGAGTTTATACAATCCAGGTAGGTATGTCGTGTATAAGGTATCTTAGAATCAAACTATCTTTTGTGATCCATCACTAAACGTATTGTTAGAAATCTGCCACCACCATACATCTTCCCAAAATCGTTTTCTTCATTTCTTGATAGCTTCTCATATACCAGTCATTCACTTTATTGTCTCTTCATATCTACTGCAAGCTACCTTCAGTAACCGTTGTCTATCTTATCTATGCAAAATACATTCTCCCCCATTTTTTATTCCTATTTTTATGGTCTTCATAAGGTTCCACCTTCCACCATTTGTTATAAATCATTCGTCTATTCTGAGTTCCCCACAAGTTTTTTTTTCTTCTACATACTCGTCTGCCTATCTAAAACCTCTCCGTTCGATCCCACACAAGTACTTGCATTCCCGACCTATACCATGCTACACTCCATCAAACACTGTACAAGACATTTCTAGTTCCATGGCAATCTACCCTAAGAGTAATCATTTCTAAAACAGGGTACTTGATTCCTGGAGCTAGTCTACGTCTTCTAGTTACCCTTACTATAATTTTCTTCACTTGATTTCCTTCCCTCCTCACAACATCTTGAGACATTGCTTCATCTATCTTCCCTATCTCCGTCCTACTACATTTAGCCTTGATCGCTCTCATGCAGTCCCTCCTCTGTATTACACACACAATTGCCTTGTCTGCAAAACTTACTGACTTTATCAGATTTAATCCCATTCTTACTACTACTTCCACTTCTGAGACAGGATCATTCATCATTGCCTTAGCATATATGTTAAACAGCACAGGAGATAGAAAACAGCCTTGTCTAACGCCTCTTTCAACCAAACCTGTCTCCGAGTCTCCTGCAATCCTAACCTTCACAGTCTGTCGAAGCTACACGAGGAAAATAAACTACTCGAGTCTTTGCTATCACAGACTGGCATCAAAAGATTTTTAGCTCACATAGAACTGAAAATACGTCCACGAGACTATTGGTACCTGAAGTAAGCTGGAGAATGCCTTCGTTCGTTAGTGATAAAGAGACCTGTACTCACTTGATGTTTTTTTGAGGGAAAGGGGTCACTATGTCTATCATGCATGGGAAGATTTATTTTCTATACTTTTCTCCATACCTATATATCTTCCAGATAGTCTTGCACGAACGTGTAATGAACCAATTATACAAAGTTTGATAGTACAACATACATTAAACATACCAATAATAGTTTTACTATAAACAATTTAGTTTTACTACTTAGCGGTGCATTGATATAATTATCATCTTCATTTTTTTCTGGGATGAGAGGTTGACGATTTTGGAAGTTCATTGCTCATCTCATGGCTACGTCCTTGACAAATATCTTTGACAGTTCTTTGCATTTTCCCTCCTAAGTACTAAGACTACACACCTGAAAGTACCTAGGCTAGGAATTTGTTTGCTCAATCGTGCAACTGCTAGAATTCAACCTCTTTTTACAGTGAAATTCTTCGAAGATTCAAATTTTTGTCCATTGTATCATGTTCAAAGCGTTCTGCAAGTCAATAAAGCAAGTTACACTTCCCATTCCCATTGTATTACTGATACCAGTTGTATTTCTTGCGCCAACACTAGGTCAATGTTCAGATAGATTATGCTAAAAATACTGATACTCTTTCTAGCTTTCCAAGAAGTGGTCTAGGATAAGAAAAATATACTAGTGATGTTGTGTTAAAAAAGATCCGTGTAAAACCTACCAAATAGCTCTCATAACTGTTTCTTCAGACAGATTTTAACATCTTTGTCAAACATAAAGCAAATAGAATATTGCGCATTCTTTTTAATAAAACAAAGGGATTATTCAAATACGCAACCCGTTCGCGCACACATAAGTTTTATAACGAAAACATATTATATGCATTTATACACACACACACACATATATTCTATCACTCATTTATGCATTGCACAAATACATACGATCATTCAACTTTCCTTTGAAATTTTTCACATATTCAGGCAAGTCTAAGCCAGCGTTAGCTTACATAACCTGCCAGCCTTCTTAGTTATATTCTGCTAAATCAATAATAAAAAAATGGCAGCAATCATCAATGTCTTTCTGGTTATTTCTTTTTAATAGAAATTTTACCTAAGAAGGGGACACACTGGACATCAGGACAGTTTCTATCCTATTCTATGGTCACTCCTTATTTTTTATTTATTGATTACATTTCTATTATTGATACTTATGCTCTCCTTTCCTTGTGTGTAATACATTTCCATTATGCCATTCATACTCCAGATATATACATAGTTACTCTTTAGAAAAAAAAAGAACTCGTCCCTTGCCACTTCTCAAATCTAAAATAAAAATTTTGTCGAACAAGTCAAATCTAAACTGATTTTGTCAGTGACTATCAATGCATACCAATAAAAAAACAACACCCAAACGGTATCACAAAATACCTTTTCTGACCCCTAAATATGTTACATAGATTTATTTAGAATACTTCTACAATTTCTTATGATCTAATAAATTCCTTGTCCTATCGTTAACATATGCATGCATTTGTAAACACTGGTACATACACACATATGTATTACATTATGTGAGAAGAATACAACCCGGAAAACTAAACATGCAGCCACTGATACAATCAGGGAAGCAGAATCAAGAACCATTTGGGTCACATAAACGAAAAATGAAGTAATCCATAGCACCACGAAAAATGCGGCTCCATAATGATATAAAAATACATCTGAATTGTTGTGAAAAACGGTGTGGAAAAAATTGAGGAAAGTAAGCATATTTCTAGGAATATATGACACACACACGGGCGCACGCGCATATTCACAGGGTAAAGACTAGTTTAATTTACTGTATGATAACACCAGCAGGATTTATAAATTAAAGAACCCATAAACAAATGTTGCTTGTCGGAGACTTTAATGCCAAAGAATTTTACAGGCGAGTCGTGCTCTTTGAAGTCTGGAGTACCTCAGGTGAAAGAAATCACAGGCGAGATGTTAATCAACTTCACAGAAAAACACATGTGAGGATAATGACACGAGGACTTAGAGCGGTCTAACTGAATAACAAAAACAAAAATCACACCAACATTCAAGAACTAGTGTCAGCAATCTAACAATTATAAGCAGCAATGGCGTCACCACTAGTACAAGATATATTACAAGATTGTGAACACAGAACCAAATTCTAACAGAAATAGGTAAGTTATCAAGAAGAAATTATCTAGAAACTGGTAAAAATGTATATGTTATCAATAGTAAAAGAGAATTTCTGGTTCTAAACAATAAGAATAACATTGAGGGTATGAAATCGCGGGCTTCAAAGTCATACAAGAAGTCTTGAATAACAACTGTTATGATGCAAATATGCAAACTGCCTGAAATATTTGAAAACAGCTTTGCCCCTAGAAAGTAATTACCCTGTATAGGAAGTGTGGGCCTGGTGTGTGTGTGTGTGTGTGTGTGTGTGTGTGTGTGTGTGTGTGTGTGTGTGTGTGTGTGTGTGTGTGTGTGGACATACAGACACACGAAAAGATCATTATTATCTTTTTATCTATTTTTGCAAAACTGAAAGAAAATGGTGAGGAACAGTCTGGATGCGACCTTTAGTACTTAAAGATTTCCAAAAACCAAAGTCATTCGAGAGTTGATGTGGTATACTAAAAAAAGCCCTCCTGACGACTGCGAGGTTATAAAACGGCGGAAGCACAAAATGAGGACCGAGATGGAGAAGAGTCTGAAACGTGTGGAATGATACAGTTCAGAAAACCGGTGGAAATGCAGAATTTATTACCCGGTAATTATGGTATTGGAAAGGAAATTTCTGGACTCTTTCTGCGAAGTCAGACGTTATTCCATACGCCGTACTAATCTTTACATTTCTAATACTCTTGGTACTTTAGGGTCTCCTCAAAGACCCTACGGACCAGATTTTCACAGTCATTAACGAATATAGACTATTTTCCAAAGAACATTGCTGATCACTTCTATTACACCTCTTTTATGATATTTTTTCTATGTTACAGCGTCTGTGATTCCACCCCTACGGCACAATATTGTCTCTAAAGGATTGAAGCACTGATTATCGGTGATCAAATACAGATTTCCCATACAAATTACTATGAAGTAGATTATTGTGCAGCTGGTATGTGTGTGTGTGCGCATACGCATGTATGTATACAGTATATACATGCATACATATATACTTATGTATATTCACACACACACACACACACACATATATATATATATAGATATAAGTAGACAACACATGGTGGTACAAACAGATATGATGCATATACGTAGTGTCCACAAGTTCAAAGTCAAGTACGTCAGCGAGGTGAGAACTGTATCGTGAGAGGTTGGAATCATTGTGTGCCTGAACTATCAAGAACACCTGGGCAAAAATTTGTATACACACACACAAATTACATACATATATATACATATATATATATATATATATATATATATATATATATGTCTGTCTGTGCGTCCGTTATTACTGGTTTACACTGTGTGTGTGTATTACACGATAATAGTGAATATCAAAACTTTGAACGCCATTTCATGCAATCGCTCCCGAGGTATAGTTTCTATTACTGCCTAAACAAATGTCAAGGTTATTTCAATTTGGTTTTCAATTAAACCCACGTCCTGTTCACTGTAAGCTCAGTGCATCCTTTTCAAGTTCAGTGTTGAATTGTTTATAACTGCGTAACCCAGTTCTATTTACACCATGGAGATTTCCACTAACCCCCAAACAGATCCCCATTTTCGGGAAGAAAACACATCGAAACTACCGAAGACTTGTATATGTATATGCTTGAATACAAGTTCGGATTGCTAGTTCCCGAACCATACCTGTGTTCTCAGACCAACAAGGATTATCTTCGTGGTTAACGAATGGAATAGACTTAGTAAGCATATAGCGAGAGTGCTAAAACGACTGGTTGTTTTCAGATAAAATAAGATATCTTTATGGATAGAGATGGCAGGTGGTAAGGAAAACTGAACAGCATAATGTAGGCCTTATGATGGTCTCTTCCAGTTTCCTCCTTTCTCAATCTCTTATGTATTTTCATTCTGATTGGCGCCACACGATTTAATTTGAATAGAATGCGCCCACACATAACAGAGGCATTAACGTTTATTATGAATGAGGATAAGCTTCTAGGAATTCACGTTCACAGTCGTATATACATGTACATAGTTAACCCCACCTCTTTATTCCAGTAACAATATAGGATTATTGTTTCCAGTACACAAGCATTCTATCTTGGTTCCAGGAAAGTCTTATCCAACAGAATACCGTGATACGGAAAAATACACTGTTCCAGTATACAAAAGCAAGACATTGTTGGAACATAGGAAACTAGGCACTTTTCAAACACATGAAAGATAGACATATGTCTAAAATACGAAAACGTGACAGTTTGAATAATCAAACCTTGGATTTAACTTTTAGACTTTGGGTACCTGGAGACACTTAAAACTGGCAAACGTATCATAACGCTCAGGTACTATAATAATTTTCTTCTGACCAATGTCAAGAAATGCTATCCAGGCAAGGAGCGGACGTTGGGCAAAACGGGGAGACATTGATCGAAACATGAACACACACACACACACTATATATATATATATATATATATACACGCACACACACATGCATTACTCCGTCATCGTGTTGATGCAGTCACCACCGTGCTACGTTAGTTTGTCTGAAGAGTCTTGACATATTCCAAATATATCATCGAAAAAGCACCAAGAATAGTTCCGCAACAAATTCACACCAGCTCACAACGTCGAATGGACAAGGGTCTCAAATAAACGCAACAAACCAAATCATCGTTAGCTTAAGAACGTAGGCTTACTACAAACACGAAACTCCTTTGCAAGCACAAAGAAATGCATTTCAGCAAACCGTTTACGAAATGAAACCCCTTCAGCTGCGAAAAGGGTCCGCCATAGAATATTCGGCTTTCGTAACAAATACTTTAATTAACACTTTTCATACCGTAGGGACGGGGATTATCAGCCCTGACAAAACATTCAATTGGTTTTATTCAGTTTCGTGATATCCATCCGGTACCAGAATATCCGTCTCCATCATGGAATGTGCCTTTGCTTCTTGATTACTGTGATACAAGCATTGAGATACACCAGTCTTGGTATGGAATAAACAAAATTATAGTCCTATTGCACGATGGACTCGTATACACGGAGAGAGGGAGTCTCAGGTATCCCAGATACAAATGACTATCCCCTCAATAGCTGATGGACGGCCCCCGATCTGAACAGGGCCTCTGGATCGAGACCCATTCCAGCTGGGAGCAAGCCCAAGCTGAATAAAATCTCCCTCCACTTGCCAAAAAAAAGTGTACTAATAGCTAACATTATCTAACCACTTCACATATCTCATTTTAGCTTATGGCAGACGACTATATTCATCTGAAAGAAAACTCCTTAGGGCCAGACGACACCTATTCGTAATAACAATAGCTGTTGTAGCGAGGTTCACAGACTGGAATCTCGCAGCCCCACAGCAGCCGACAACGGTCCTCGAGGTTCGTTTGGTCTTGGAGCTTTATATCAAAGATGAACCAAAATAGAGTCAATCCCGTCCCTACGATGGCACATCTACTTATTTTGTTCTGGTTATTTTATTCGGCCAAGGGAGGTATCTCGTGGCGAGGGAGTTAAGGTGATCTCAGTTAAACCACCTTCCATACGATGGCACACTTTAGTAGTTTAGTTCTGGTTAACTTCAAACAATTCTCATCATATGACGGGGGTGAGGGGTGGCTCGTACTGGGAAAGACGAAAAAAGGATTTTTTTTTTCAGAAACACCCATATCACGAAAAAGGCCAATTGCGAATCACCCTGCCAACAACAGCAACTGGAAATCACAACATGGAGCAAATATCAACACGCCAAAGACCAATTAATAATTGTCTTTTCAGTAACACATTGAACATCTAACACCGGCTGCCTCTCCCCATTGAATGATATACTTTGAGAGCTGAGCTGACCACTTTAATTTCAACTTCCTCCCATCTGACTGTGACAGTAACATATGTAGTCAACGCTGCTAACCAATACAAACCAAAGTCTGGGGTGCACCTAACCCCACCTATATTGAGAACAAATAGAAAAATATAGGGAAATACAAGGACATCCCTTCACCTGAATGAAATCATCAGGTATTGTTCAGAACAACAAGAATACCCTGCAACGAGGTAACCGCCCATGTGGTGCTCTTGTTCGGAATTGCCACTCTCTTTCACAGCATAAAGAGTCCAAGAGTAAACACGAAACCCACGCTGCCACGAACAACAGCCAAATCGGCAGAACAAAAAAAAATCCCAAATCCATTCAACACAAAGGCTAACTTAAATTGAATACGACAACTTGGTGTTAACCAGAGCAGAATCAGTGAGGTAAGAAATTAAACTCCTCACAACCCACAAGAAAAAATAAAAATAAAACTAAGATAAAACAAAAACTTAAATTAGATTTATAAAGTGCCCCAAAAAATAGACAAATATGTTTGCACTGACTATTTTCCCTGCTTCCGTAGTCTAAAATCTGCTTGCAATCGATCCAAGGGACCCAAATCCAACTGAATAAAGCCTCATCATCAGCAAGCTTTCATTGCAAACGTACTTCTTACACTACAAGCATGATCACCAAGGCAGGAAACTGCAGCCAGCATGGGAGTGCAAGAATGCTCCTAAAAGCTGAGCCTTCCTATGGAGACCTGTCGTCATCTACGGTCTTTCCCCATCTGAATGAAATCGTCTGGCGGCAGGTGAAACAAGTCGAGACGTAAACGCCAACTCTGGCAAAGTGGAGGGAAGTTTCTCCTATGAATAAAATCGCCTGACGGCAGCCTGGTGAACAGACGTGACCACCAAACGGAGGCAAATGGGTAATTTAGACAACACCACAATCCACAGTTAACATCAGGTGAATAAAATCACTTTGCGAAAGATTTCAAAACAGTACGACAAGACACGCCTCCCAGAGGGACAGCATATTCGACACAAACAGACAACACTGTTCAGGATTTTTTTTCTTTTTAGCTAGCTAGATAAAAATCACCTGACGACAGGCTTCAAAGCAGCAATACAAAACCGTTGACGGCCATGTCATGAGCGGTACAACCGCAGAAGAGCCGCGGGATTTCAGGAACCAAAGCCCGGTACAACAGTCAGAGACGGACCCGACTCTAGCATGCACGTATGCTCTTTACGGAGCGGTGGCAGACTGGCCCTTTGCTTCACAATGCCCATTCCACAAATACTTGAAAATAAATAAATAAATAAATGAATAAACAAATACCAACACCAGCTTCATAGATAATTAAAAAGATACCATGAACATCCACAACAATCACCCGATATCATCCACACATTGCCCTTGCGACACTTCTCTGCGTTATTAAAACAACAAAATAAAACTAATGAAACGTACACGTGCCAGTTAAGTTATCTTTAAAATAATTTCAATTCCCCGTGGAAATTAACGCATAAATAGCGCCCACCGAGGACACCAAAAAGCAATGCACAGCCGCTGACAATAGAGAAATACGTGAATTACACATGGTTAGGCTAGCCCCCCCCCTCCCTGCCCCAACACACTTTTTTCCCTCGGAGGGGAGGGGGGATAGGGGGGGGTCGATCCTCCCCCCCCCCCTCACCACCCAATCCCGCAGAAAAGGGGTGGGGGGGCGGTGTCAAGAATTTTTGTAGTATTCAGAATCACGGCCAAGTGCATCATTGCTGGAGCAATATCATGGATGCAGATAAAAGGGCGATTCTCACCCCCACAGGACATTACAACTGAAAACTGCTTAACGCACGGGAAACTCGTGTTCAATATTCGCAAACCTCAAGCTCTGAGGGGGAGAGATATACACGGCAATGAACGAAATGAGCGAGAGAGAAAGAGAGTAGAAAGAGCTCAAACTTGCCACAGACGCTGCGAAGCGGGAAGAAGAACGACAGAGCCGATGTCATAAATAAGTGTTTTTGTATAAACAACACCACTACCCACAAGGACAAGCCTCCTTGAATTCAAACTACCCTATACAGAACCTTACACTTCCCCTGTTGTCGTTCAAGAGGTCTTATCTGTTATGTCCAGGGAAACTGGTGGAAAATTGGTTATATTCCGGTAAACGCTACGGCGTGGAAACCTCGGAGAGACCTGACCAAGACTTTGAGGGACCGCGAGGCAAAGTTCCATCGCTGCAGGAAGCCTCGTGGTTGCTTGGTCAGGTCCCTTCCTCCAGCGTCCTAACCACATACACACAGCTCCGTTGCTCAAAAAAACATTTTCCTTAACATTACCCACCACCCGCCTTCGCCCGAAAAAAAAAAATAATAATAATAATAATAATAAAAATAAAAACAAAAACACTGTCGTCCATATATATCAACAAGTTAGGAATCAAAGCCAGGATAGTAAAAATACAAAACGACGAAAAACCAAACTGAATCGAAATTTGATAGCCTGCCACACCATCGCTCTGTTCATAAAACGGAATTTGATTGAGGAATAAATACCAAATACCAAACGAACCAGCACGGTACCCCGAAGTTGGGATTGGCTGATACCTTACCTTGTGCAATTGCCGGGTAGGGAATAGCTTTTGCTTTTAGCTCAAAGTTTGTTTCATGTAATTCCACAGACAGGGCACACTAAGTAACGTAATATATTCACCACTGTATTATCAAAATCACACGAATACAATTAAATAAGTGATAATTTCAGCACACAATCCGACTGGCTCCTTCCCCACCGGTATCAGAACACACACTGTCTCTCGTCACAAACTCAGCGACACCAACGTCACT
>NC_134787.1:32002600-32007600 GCF_046742065.1 Oratosquilla oratoria
CTTCCTATACTAGAATCACTCTATATTAGTTTCTACTCCATTCACAACAACAGCTATTCCAACACAACACTCCTAATCCAATTCGCCCCATCCATACAACCTTACCAAGCCGGATATACCCACCATGGTGAGGTACGCAGGCGGTATTGTCCCTTCGGGGATAGGCCAGCGACCCTGCAGTGGATCCTTAAGGACAAACAGAGCTCTTACTTTGACTTTATTTCGTTACAGAGTTACCGGATTCTTGTGGATTTGATATTTTCTTTCACTAACGCCTTCAAGTTGAGCATTTACTAACAGAGGCGACTTTTTGACGCTATATAAGGGCTTCCAAGAACGTGGCAATAAAGAAATTCTAATATTATTTACCTCACGGATGCAATTTACGGAGAAAATTCAACGACTTTCTTCAAAAGCGTAAGTTTCCACAGTCTTGTATATACATATATATTAATTTTCATTTTTTAGTTTGTTCTTGAAATTTCCGTCACTTTCAGAGATGCGGATTTCAAACAAGACGTGGTATGATTAATTTCGAGAGCCGTGGTTTCCGCAGCATGTTTGCATATAAGCTCCACCCCCTGGAACCCAAGCCCCGCCCTCCGCCTCCACTGATCCACATGCGAAGTGAAAACACTCCTTGATGACGTCACCTAACTTCCAGTATACATCGAATTATTTTTTCCATGACTTTTTCCATACCTTGATCTACTTGAAACATTTTGTTCTGGTTAACATACGACGACTCTAGTCATCTTAGACGAATTCCTAGGGATGCTGAGATAAACAACTATCTGGATTAAGTCTTTCCAAACCACGACTTATTTTAGGTATTTTATTCTGGCTAACGTCAGATTATCTTGTTAAGCTTTTGAAGATCTTCTAGATCTGAAGGGATCAAGAGGGGCAAAGCTTTGCTCATACTCAATATCCACCTCACTCTTTCCTCCTCTTGCTCCTCCTTTCCCTCCTCCTTTATTGAATCAAGTTAAGAATATAAGGTATACTTAGTATTTCGTGGGTAAGAACCACGGTATCCCATCGAAGTGGTAAAACTATAGAAGTTGCAAAGAAAATGTTTAAGGGACATCAGGAAAGAAAAAAAATAGTGAAAAATGATTTCTCTCCTGGAAACTGGAAACTCTTCCCCAGTCAGAAACGAACGTAGGGGTATCGTTCTAAAGTATGGACTACATGAATATTTGGTCCAACAAACCCATCAGCCGTCCTTCGTTACCAAGGCCGCTTAACCCGGGAAGATAATCAAATTACTTTTCTGACAAAGGGCACAAACTTGCTAATGACATTTGGCCAAAGAGGTTTGAAGTTCAAGGGTCAACCTATTCTCTCATGTATCTCAGACTTATGTATCACTGTTCCTGCACCTCCTGGGAATTAGTTCAACACTGAATAGGATCGTCAGGTATCCACTAACTCCTATTGTTCGGTTAGTGGTCTCACTCTGTGGCGTACTAGTGGTTCACTGACCACTAGATGAAAACCACAGGTTCAAGTAATCTTAGTTAATTTCGTTAACCGGTGACATACTTTGTATAGTAGACTTGATTTAGTTCTATTCTGTGGATGTGTGATCTCGGGAACAGGGTGTAAGTCACTGCAGAGGCAGTGCAATGTAGTACAGCTCGAAGTTTTAAGATTAATTTAGATAAATATCTAAGCAATATACTGTAATGACTGACAATGGTTTGGTCCTCTTCGTTTAACTACCTATTCTTAACATCCGACCTAGTTATGAACCAAAAGGTCTCCTGTGTGTCACAAGATGACCTCGCCCAGTGGATGATAACCTTTTCCAAACTCTTAAGTCCTGTTCACATTAGCGGTTTGAACTGCGCGGAAACCGCGGCGATACCGCATATTCAAGGAAAAATTGCGCGGTTGTATTAGAACGCCTCCATCGACTTACATTATAATCGAACCACCGCGGTTCAAACCGCTAGTATGATCAGGGCTTTAAGGGCCGTATTTCTAAAACCATTCGAAGAGCCTGGCGAGCGATTTCTACCATTGGCTAAGTAGAATATTTGATTCTAGTTAAGTTTACCTAGTTTTGTAGGTTTATTTATCAAACCTACCTGTAATTTTCGGAAGTATTGCCAATGAAGCTAGTAGAATTTTACTTTTTAATGTTAAAAAGCGTTCGACAGGGTCTGGCGCAATGCTTTCAATGTATGGCCCTAAAGCTTATTGTAGTTTAACGGTACTTAATTTTCTCTATTTCTTTTCTCCTTCCTCCCTTTCCTCCTCTCATCTTACTTCTCAACTTCCTCCTCTTCCTCCTCCTCCTCCCATTTTTTCTCCTCCTTTCCCCCATCATCACTTCCTTGCCCTTCCTTTTATCTCTTATTCCATTACCTCCTCCTCCTCTTCCTTTTCTTCCAAGCGATGTTATGCAGCCAAGAGAAACCTTCCTCTGGTCTATGTGTTAAGACCTTTCTTCTCTTCTTTCTCCTCCTCCTCCTCCTCTTCCTCCTCTTCTTCTTCCTCACCACTTCCCAGTGTCTTCCTCTCGTAATGGGGCATCTAACTACAGCAATCAACCTTTGTAATTACAATCGCTGGCTTCTCATCCTGGACACTGGTATCCGCATCATCACCGTCACCGTTATCACCCGGTCACCGTCATTAGACACCGTCGTCTCTTCCACCATCTTTTCCATCATCGTCACCAACATCACCATCTTCGACGCTTTGGTCACTGTCGTCTCCTTTGTTATTTTCTTCATCATTATCACCATCATCTTCAACACTTCAGACATCGCCACCTCCTTCTCCATTCTCTCCATCACTATCACCACCATCAAAAGATCTTCACCACTTCATAAATCGTCGTCTCCTACGCTATCTCCACAGTTGTTACTACCAGCACCTTTGCTATTATGAGACCTACTATTCTGGTGACAATCCTCATTGACTTTGCTTAAGCTTGCGATACATATCTGTGTATATTCTGGACGGATCTTGATAAACAGTTTTCTTTCTCTAACAAACTTGTTGTATATTGCTCTTACTAGTAACTGCGAAGTGGCTTGGCATGACATCCATTGTTGCTTGGCCAGTAATTCACAAATGTTTTTGGCTTGTTACCTAAATCTAATAATGCCGCATCTAACCTGTTACCACCATTCACAAAATTAGGTCACTATTCATAATCACGGCATGGGTCAAAACCTTAGATCTTTTAATATATATGGCGTTTTTAAGTTAAAATATACACTCTATACAATACCCTAATGCCAGATGTCACATTGTTTTCTCAGTTACCTGAATTCCTCTGTATTTCTCTCTCTCTACCTCCCTCTTTCTTTCTATCTGTTTATCTGTCTGTCTGTCTGTCTGTCTCTCTCTCTCTCTCTCTCTCTCTCTCTCTCTCTCTCTCTCTCTCTCTTTCTCAAATTCATACCCCAGTTTGGTTATTACTGCCTTATGCCCTCACTACCGGCACGAGATTGTCCTGAAGGCTAGAGGCGCTTATAAACTCGAGTCCATAACACCATGACCTGCCCTTACTGACGTCATGTGCTGATTCAGCGGTGAGAACAGACTATATACAAGCCCGTATCACCGCGTTGGAGGGCCACCGTGCTATCACCGTCATGCACACTAGGTAACACAGCCGCCATGCAGTTCTGTTCATGACAAATTTGACGCCTCTCGCAGGTCGACGCCCTCAACCCGGCGAGGATTCGCTCGACGTGAATAGAGGCAACGGCGCCTGCCAGCTACAGCATGATAACCGCCCAAGGACGTATTGTTTATCATCATAATTGTCATCATCATTATTATTGTTATAATGATCAATATGCACTAGACAAATGAAAAGAGACAGACAGGTAGGCAAACAGGCGCGCGTGCGCGCGCACACACACACACACACACACACACACACACACACACACACACACACACACACACACACACACACACACACACACACACACACACACACACACACACACTCAAAGCATACATACACGGATGGATGGACAGATACGAGTACAGAGGCAGGAAGGTAGACAGACAGACTGATGAGCTGATAGATAAAGACGGAATTGAGCAGATATAATAAGACTGGTAAACAGACGAAGAGCAAGCCAAGTTTAACAAACTAACATGAACATATACGATAACTGGTTTACATACCATTAGAGTATTTACAACGTTTTAAAATTAAAATATAATTCATAACAATATGCAAACATGGAAAAACACTAATAAGAACGAGATGTATTCGTGCGCCTATTAGAAGATAAATGTAACACTAGTAAACAAACAAGACAATTAGAATGTAATGATGACCTTCATCGACGTCAAAAACAGACATGAAAACACCAGTCATGGTTCTGGAACATGACCGAGATCCGAACCACCTGTTGATGTGTGTGTTACGATTGTGTCCATGAACATCACATGATACCACTCTTATTGTATTGTTCCTACTTCACTAATATCATCAACGTATATGAATATCACTTGTATTCATCAGCCTTGCACAGCTAATATGAGATGCTCAATCGTTTCCTCATGCATGTCGTAATTTTGTTTTATTTATTTGTTATCAGGGAAAAGGGTAATGTAATATTTTTTTATCATATTTAAAATGGATTATGATTATGGAGATACTAAGGATACAGATCGATTTCTTGGGTTCATGCCAAAAGGTCCTCCTTCCCATTTATATCGTGATCATTCCTGTGTCCTGCCAGGCCTAGGTACTCTACAAAGGATTACAAAGGCGGAGCATGCCGACAGGAGACCTTTTGGTCCATATCTAGGTCGGATGCGAAAGAAAATCATAATAATAATAAGATAATAAATAAAATTATAATAATGTAAATAACAAACAAAATACATAAATAAATGCATAGGTATAGTTAAATAATAAACAAACAGGTAAATACTCTACAAAGTGAAGAGCTCACACCAGGAGGCGCTGAGTAGATGTGGCTGAAGTCGTCGCCTTTGCCACATTCGCTTGG
>NC_134787.1:32050100-32052600 GCF_046742065.1 Oratosquilla oratoria
AATGCACACAATATAAGTAAAATTATTTACTTGGGTCATCAATTTCTTCTTCTGTATGCTGTGGCTGACCTTGGCATTTATCTCTGTTAGATTTTAATCTCGACACAATGCCCTGTAGTTCCTGGCTGCAGTCTTTGCATTTAGCTCGGTACCCTTTACCAGAAGTTGTTGGTAGTTTTTCAAAATATTCCAGACAGGATCATTTTTTTTCCCTGAAGGAACCACTCTGCTAGGTCCAGAAGACATCCTTCCTGGTTGATTCAGATAGCAATCCCACAATATATAAAATCTATGAAAAATATATTTAAATCAAATAAATCTGATTTAAATAAAATATTTCTTTATATTTTTTAAAAAGATAAAAAAAAAAAAAAAAAAAATCGCCAACCTTGGTGTCCACTAACCTCATACAAAAATACCTGTGAAGTCCGGCTGAAATTGGCATTTCAAAGCATAACAGTGCCTTAAAAATAGTTTCTTATTTCACTATAAAAGTTTACATTAACTTATACTGCATTGAATAAGTCAATAGTTGATATATTTATCCTATATACAATGTTAGGTTTCCAGTTTTGATATATCTGTCCAATACAAAATGTTAGGTTACAAAGAAAGCAATGTCCTCCGCTGGCGGACCCAGGGATCTGGGTGCGCACGTCCTGTGTAATAGTAGTCCTTGATATATATCTATATATATATATATATATATATATATATATATATATATATATATATATATATATATATTTATATACATATATATACATATATATATATATATATACACATACATATATATACATGTATGTATATATGTATATATGTATATATATATACATATACATATATATATATGTATATATATACATATATTTGTATATATATACATATATATATATATATATATATACATATATATATATATTTATATACATATATGCAGAAAAAACCACTAGGAAATAAGAAGCTTAGTCCGAACGTTTTCGTCTATTTAAGACATTATCAAGGAATACACAGTTACAGAGACAAAGGTGGATATATATACATAAAGTAAAAGACAAGCTAGGAACATGGGAAGTACACACAAGATGCTTCACAATCAGGTAGAGCCGATGTTTACATATACCTGATTGTGAAGCATCTTGTGTGTACTTCCCATGTTCCTAGCTTGTCTTTTACTTTATGTATATATATCCACCTTTGTCTCTGTAACTGTGTATTCCTTGATAATGTCTTAAATAGACGAAAACGTTCGGACTAAGCTTCTTATTTCCCAGTGTTTTTTTCTGCATATTATTTTCA
The DNA here is from genome assembly GCF_046742065.1 of Oratosquilla oratoria. Taxonomy (NCBI): domain Eukaryota; kingdom Metazoa; phylum Arthropoda; class Malacostraca; order Stomatopoda; family Squillidae; genus Oratosquilla; species Oratosquilla oratoria. The sequence goes on from NC_134787.1 coordinate 32,051,403, forward strand.
CGTGTGCCTTGTGAATTACTGCAAAATATATATATATATATATCATCATGTGATCAGTTGTTGCTAGTTTAAGTTATTACCAGATGTTATCATTACTAATCGCACTGTTAGAATTTATTCACCACATCACGGGGTTGGTATTTTTAATGATGACATTACGATTTATTCGTATTTTTTATTATGGTACTATCAGCTGTCAGGTGCTGTTAACTGTCAAGTGCTGTCAGGTGCTGTCAGCTGTCAGGTACTGTAGGTATTCTAAATCATACTACTTTTAGATGCAGGTATTTTTTCTTATGCTATAATGAGTTGTCATTTTTCATGATGCTGCTATCAGATCTCCATGTTTCTTTTCATGTTGCTGGTATTTCTAATGAAACTACCATTAATTATAGGTATTTCAACCATGCTAAGTATTGGTGTTTTCGATCATGCTAATGACAGTTGTTTATATATTTAATTATGCTCCATCATCAGTTAGTATTTTCAGTTATGCCAGTATCAAATGTTGGCATTTTCAGTTATGCTACTCACATGTTGTTATTTTAATTCATGATCATAGTATAGCCATTGTGCCATAAACAACTTTTGACACTGAGTTATGCTGCAATCATGTATTTTCAGTTTTATGATCAGCTGTTGGTATTTTCAATTATTTAGTTCTCAACTGTTATAGTCTATGCGCTCCAAGTAGTCCGTTCAAGGTGTGGCATACGGCGTGATTGACTCGTAGGCATTCTGCCAAATCAACCCTAGTACATGCCTCTCTCTCTTATTTTGTGTTGGCACGGTGTATATATATATATATATATATATATATATATATATATATATATATATATATATATATTTATTGCGTTACATAATTTATATTATGATGTTATGTATTTATTTTATGCATTATAATGTGTTATATTATTATGTAAGATATCGCAGATGCGATGTGCGCCGTTTTTGGCGCGAAATGAGTGAGCGTGGCGTCAGTTTTTCAAGCCGCCTTGACAACGGTTGCACGTATTTTGTGTTTGTGCCATTTTGTGTATCTAAATATACTTTGTGCCATTGAATTTTCTTTGCGTATTCTTTTGCCACCCAGTACAATTTCCCATCTATGTGTTATTTAATTTTTCAATATGTCCATAGTAGAGAAAGCTGTACAGTGCAATGGCCACCCTATCTAGGACTGCAACAACGATTT
>NC_134787.1:32062600-32070100 GCF_046742065.1 Oratosquilla oratoria
GATGATGCGATGGAGGTGGACCTCTAAGGCATGTTCGACTCCCGAAGGACAGAAACGGGAAGAGTATTAGATTCTCTCTCTCTTTTTTTTTTTTTTCTTTTTTTAAGGAGTGATATGTAGGTTCAGACTGAAACAATAAATCATAATCAGTGTTTTATACATACATACATACATACATACATACATACATACATACATACATACATACATACAAATATACATACATACATACATACATACATACATACATACATACATACATACATACATACATACATACATACATACATACATACATACATACATGCATGCATGCATGCATGCATGCATACATACATACATACATACATACATACATACATACATACATACATGGTAGGTTGCACAGCTAAATTCAATTTCAGAGCAGAGAGAAATAAACTAGTTTTGAAAAATAAAATCAGTCTTGCAAAGGTTAAGGATAATAATAAGAAATTTCAGTTAGAAATTAAAAATAGATTCGAAGCTCTAAGATCCAACAAGGACACCGTGGAAGATATGTATTTAGATTTAATGACTATCATTAGGGAATCGGCAGAGAAAGTAGGAAGTACAAAAAGTATTAAAGAAAACAAATACTCTAAAGCTACAAATGACCTAATTAAAAGAAGAAGGACCATGCAGATTAAAAGCAAGAAAGACGAAATAGAAAGAGTAGAACTAAACAAGCTTATCAACAAAAAGCAGAGATAAAAAAAAAGAAGAGAGAAACATGGATGAAATAGAGGACACTATTCGGAAAGGTAAAAGTATAATAGGGACTGAGCGCAGGCGTACTTTAGGAAGACAGCAAATTAATTGCTTAAAAGATAGAAATGGAGAAATCATTAACTGCAGAGATAGAATGGTAAAAAGAGTAGAAGAATTTATTAAGAGCTTTACTCGTCGAAGGCCGTAGTTGAGTCAGTAAATTCGTCTGTAGACGATAGTAGTGTACAAGAGATTACAAAGGAAGAAGTAGAATTTACTCTAAAAATATGAAACGAGGAAAAGCACCTAGAGAAGGTGGTGTATCGATAGATCTGTTGAAAGATGCAGGGAAAGAAGTTCATATTAAGCTAGCTCAGTTGAACACTCAGTGCTTACGTCAAGAAAATTTACCTGAATCGTGGTGCAATGGTATAGTCATTTTGCTTTATAAAAAAGGAGACCAGAAGGACCTTAGTAACTATTGACCGATTAGCTTGCTATCAAATGTATATAAAGTATTATCCAAGATCCTTACAAATAGACTAAGTCAAGTTTTAGATGGAAACCAACCGAGAGAACAGGCAGGATTTAGGAGCGGATATTCGATTCTAGACAATTTGCAGGCGATAGACCAACTAATCGGAAAAACGACAGAATACAATATACCTCTGTGTTTAGCTTTTGTATATTACGAGAAGGCCTTTGACTCGATAGAACAAATAGCAGTACTAAACTCGTTACGCAAGCAGGGTACAAACGAACAGATCGTAAGGGTTTTAGAAGAGATTTATGCGAAGGGTACCGCTGTAACTCGACTACATAAAAATACAGAAAAAATCAAGATCGAGAAAGGAGTACGGCAAGGCGATACCATTTCACCAAAATGATTTAGAGCCTATTTGGAAGAGATTTTCAGAAGGTTGAGTTGGGAAGAGAAAGGTTTGAATATTAATGGCGAATATTTGAACCACCTAAGATTTGCAGATGACATTATTCTTATTTCAGAAAAAAAAACAGAAGACTTGCAAGATATGCTGAATGATCTGAACAAGGAAAGTATCAAAGTAGGTTTAAAAATAAATAAGAGTAAAACCAAAGTAATGTTCAACACGAAAGTTCAAAGTAAAGAGATTATAATCGATGGTGAGAGTCCTGAAGAAGTTGAAGAGTATAATTATTTAGGCCAGATGATAAAAGTGACGAAAGATCCTGGTAATGAAATAAAAAGACATATTACAATTGGTTGAAAAGTGGTAAGTATAATATGATCCTGAGACGCTCTCTACCTTTATGTTTGAAACGTAAAATTTACAATCAATGCATTCTGCTAGCAATAATCTACGGGTGTGAGACTTGGAAACTAACGAAAGTGATGGAAACAAAGCTAAGGACTGCCTAGAGGAGAATGGAGAGATCAATGATGGGAATAACACTGAGAGACCGAAATAGAGCAAGTTGCGTGAGAGAGCAGACTAGAGTCAAAGATATTGTGGAGGCAGTAAAAGAGAGGAAGTGGAATTGGGTAGGTAAGTTAGTGCGAACGACTGATGAGCGATGAAGCAAGTGTGTTGCTGAGTGGACGCTGCGAGATTGGAAGCGTGGAAGAGGGAGATCAGACAGAAGGTGGAGAGACGAGATCGAGAATTTTGCAGGAGTGACGTGGCAGAGGACTGCGCGGTTGTGTGAATTTGACACCGAAACACGTTAGGCTTCGACCTCGGCTCGTACCTACGCACGCGCCCGGGGTCGATCCCTTGCGGCTGTTTTTGATTTGAGCTTTTTCACTTTGAATCCATCCTGAAGATTAGACCAGACAAAAGGTGGAGAGATAAAATAGAGAAGTTTGAAGGAGTAACGTGTCATGTTGGTGACTTCATGCGAGGCATGGAATGGTATGAGAGAGACCTTTTTTAACAGTGGACTCCAAATGGCTAATTGACTGATTAATTGACTGATTGAAGACTTGTGTCACCTTTTGGCTGACAGTTGCGTTTCCTCGTATCTTTCGCACTGCAATGAAGAAGCTCTGGCCAACAAGTTCCAGTAGTCTTTGCAGACATAGATTTTCTGGTTTTGGAAATTACACAAATTGTTTTTGTAGTAGTTGCTAGCGTCGCGGACTGCCCCACTGTGGTACCGAGTTCGCGCCCAGTTAACGATATGAAAATTTTACTAATACGGAAAGTTGTTACTGTCCCCTTGAGCAATGGGGTAGATGAGTGGTGTGTGTAAAGAGTCGTATCATTACCTATTAATCGATAGATATGAACTCTCCTCTGGGAGGGTAAATTCCGTTCGCCACGAACCAAGCACGTGATCCAAGATGGTGATATATCGCTCTTTCTTTCACATACGCACGCACGCACGCACGCACACATACACACACACACACACACACACACACACACACACACACACACACACACACACACACACACACACACACACACACACACACACACACACACACACACACACAGACACACACACACACACATACACACACACACACACACACACACACACACACACACACACACACACACACACACACACACACACACACACACACACACACACACACACACACACACACACACACACACACACACACACACACACACACACACACACACACACACACACACACATACATACACACATACACACACACACACACACACACACACACACACACACACACACACACACACACACACACACACAATAGTGTTTTCTATGCATGTATTTCACAAATTCAATAAAACCTTAGGAAAACCGAACCTGCAGTGGAGGCTGTATAAACAACCTTGGTGGCAGCCGCCACACAAGCCTGAAGCGCCCGGGGGGCTTTGCGCAGCCAACTGTCAGTGATAGAAGCGGAACTAGACAGTTCAAAGAATTTAAAGTAAAAAGTTAAACAGTATGATTTTTTTTTTTTTTTCTTTTTTTTCTTTTTTTTTTTTTGCAAGGAAAGGAAAGGTGGTCAACAATATGGGAAGCTAAGAACAACAAGACGGGTTAGCGTTAAGGTTAGGTTATCATTAATCTCCTCCGTAATAGCTGGTATTCTCCTAATTATTCTGGCTTCCGCCATACTATTTCATTCATCTATGGCCGAAAAGAATGACGCTGGTCGGGTTTGGCGCTGGGCGGGATTGGCATTGGCAGGGATTGGAGCTGGCCGGGATTGACGCTGGTCGAGAAAGGTGCTTCCCGGTGTTGGCGCTGGACAAGAAAGGCGCTTACCGTAAAAAGGATTTGGCCGGGACTGGCGCTGGCCGAGAATGGCGTTGGCCGGGAATGGCGTTGGCCGGGAATAGCACTGGCCGGGAAAGACGCTGGCAGAAAAAGGCGCTGACCGAAAAAAAGGCTTTGGCTAGTAATGGCGCTGACCGGGATTGGTGCTGACCGAGAATGGTACTAGCCGGGAAATGGCTCTAACCGGGATTGCTGTTGGCCGAGAATACCGCTGGATGGGATTGATGTTGGCCGAGAATGACACCAGGTGGGAATGGCACTGGCCGGGAATGGCACTGACCGAGATTGGTGTTAGCCAAGAATGGCGCTGACCGAGAATGGCACTGGCCGGTAATAGCGCTGGTAGGGATTGGTACTGGCAAGGATTGTCGCTGGTCGAGATTGGGTCCGGAAGGGATTGGTGCTGGCCAAGAATGGCTCTGGCCGGGAATGGCACTGGCCAGGAATGGCACTGGCCGGAAATGGCACTGGTCGAGAGTGGCGCTGACCGGGAATGACACTGGCTGAGACAATGCACTTGCCGGGAATTGATTTGGCCGGGAATGACGCTGACCGAGAAAAGTGCTGGCCGGGAATGGCACTGGCCGGGAAAGGCACTGGTCGAGAATGGCACTAGCCGGGAATGGCACTGGCCGGGAATGGCACTGGCCGGGAAAGGCACTGGTCGAGAGTGGCGCTGACCGGGAATGACACTGGCTGAGACAATGCACTTGCCGGGAATTGATTTGGCCGGGAATGACGCTGACCGAGAAAAGTGCTGGCCGGGAAAGGCGCCGGCCGGGAGTGGCACTGGCCGAGAGTGACGCTGGCCGGGATTGGTGCTGACCGAGAATGACGCTGGCCGGGATTGGGGCTGGCCCTGGTGACGTCTGATTTCTGGGTTCTCGTGTAGTAACTCGCTGAAATTTATTGAATATTTTTAAGGAAGGAATTTTGATTCAACACAGAATCGTTCTGCTTACATTTCAACTCGATCGTTCTCCCTCTCTCGTTCTCTCGTTTTTCCTCTCTGTTTATTCTTCTCTCGCTCTCTTTCTTCCTCTCGCTCTTTCTGTCTTCCTTTCTAGTGTGTTTTTGCTCTTCTTATTCATTCGTTTTCACTATTCATTTGGCTTACTCTTTTACATTCATTCTTTTATTCGTTCCTCACAGGTCTACTGCAAGAGGAACCTTATCGCCCTGTGCAAAACCTTCTTCAGATTTTCAGAAACAGGCGAGGTTCTTAAGAACATAAGAATGGAAGAGACTGTAAGAGACCATAAGGCCTACACTAGGTAGTTCCATGTCCCTTACCACCTATCATCCCTATCAATAAAGCCATCTAATTTCCTCTTAATACAACCAATTGTTTTGGCGCTCGGTAAGTCCATTTCATTCTGATGATAAAACAGATTAGATTGTGTCTATTCCCTTCTTGAACCTTCTGTCGATGTATTAAGGTAGTACGGTAGTTTACATAAGAATGATTCTCTCAGTGAGTTACAATGACAATGGATGCATGGGATTTTTCATTCCAAAACGATGTTTGATGCAGACTACAATACAATATAATGCAATGCAATAAAAACAACACAATACAATGAAGAAGTGTATTTTTTCGTTCTTTGTAAATCTTTCTCTTTCTCTCTCTCTCTCTCTCTCTCTCTCTCTCTCTCTCTCTCTCTCTCTCTCTCTCTCTCTCTCTCTCTCTCTCTCTCTCTCTCTGTCTCTCTCTCTCTCTGTGTGTCCTCTCTCTCTTTCTCCCCCGTTTCTCTCTTTCTCTCTTTTATTCGCCTTTTCTTTCTTTCATACGCATTCCCCTTTCTCCATATTTCCAAGTCTCTCCATCTGTCTTTATCCCTATCATTTTAACTATATTTTTTACTTCAGATTTTTGTTTCATCCTATCCATAGGTGGTCTCTGACAAGCATTTGTATATGTGACAGATCGAAAGAATGACTACCCCTATCGGGAAGCAAACTGGAGCCTTTGTGACCACGAATCCACAATGAAAAATCTAGGTTTGATTAATGCATAAGACTGGTTAAGGCCAGAACATGAAGAAAATTACATAGATTAATGACTAGATGAATAGATGAATAAATAAATAAATAAATAAATAAACAAATAGATAAATAAATAAATAAATAGATAAATAGATAAATGAATAAATAAGAAATAGATGAATAAATAAATAAATAAATGAATAAATAAATAAATAAATAAATAAATAAATAAATAAATAAATAAATGAATAAATAAATAAAGATAATAAATGGATAAATATATAAATAAATTAATAAATAAATAAATAAATCCAACCCTGACGACGTGATCCGAGCAAGCTAGCTACCGCACCTCCCGAAGAAGTGGATGCTAATGGCGGGCCGGAGAGATGTTCAGGGTGATAGGAAGGGTATCAAGGGCCAAGGGGTCACCGCGATTCCCTGAAGCCCTTAGAATCCCTATTAATTTGCTTAGCCTGAGATCAAAGCGAGGTACAATCATCAAGCCTTTCTCCGGCTCCCTCCCCACCTACCTTCTCGTGCAAACAAACATAACACAATAGTTTCCTTTGTGTTCGTTCTCGACTAAAAGAAGCATTGCCTGTTTCTGACCCAGTGTTGAAACTCAACGAATAATCTGGTTTAGCTCTTCCAACGCCGTGATGTGCTTTACGGATTTTATTCTGGCTAAAAACGGGGGATTTTATCCTATGAAGAGAGACCAGGTTTCAGATTAGATGGGGGTCTCGGCCGATCCCTTCCTTCTTCATGCCTGTGTCCGTCCCTTTTGTTTGCATAAAATTGCCTCCATTTCGCAAAAAAAAAAAAAAATTATGTAACCATGATGAAGGCACGACCATAGTATTACCTCTAAGGTCCATTTTCGTTGGAATCATCAGTGCCAATTATGGCTTTGTGTTTTGGCACCATCATGACGTGAGAGGAGGGCTGACTACAACAGATACCATGAATTATGGATGACTGGGCCGGGACCACTCGCCGCAGTCAACGTTTTTCATCCGCGCCATCTTTGTCATCGTTGTCCACGTTAGCACATATATGACCTGCGACCACTACAGACACGCATACACTCACACACACACTCACACACACACACACACACACACACACACACACACACACACACACACACACACACACACACACACACACACACACACACACACACACACACACACACACACACACACACACACACACACACACACACACACACACACACACACACACACACACACACACACACACACACACACACACACACACACACACACACAAATATATATATATGTATATATATATATATATATATATATATATATATACATATATACATGTATATATATAATTTATTTCTGGCTGTCACGAGGCAATATTTTCGACTGAGGGAAAACTCCTCTGAGTCTCCTAAAGGCGAACATGTGGGGCAATGGACATGTGAATGCAGCGTTATACACCGACATGGTACAACTCCGCTGTACTCTGAACTAGTTTTCCCAAAAG
>NC_134787.1:32082600-32087600 GCF_046742065.1 Oratosquilla oratoria
GGAGGAGGAGGAGGAGGAGGAGGAGGAGGAGGAGGAGGAAGAGGAAATAGAGGCGGGGGAGAAAGAGGTGGCGGGAGTTGAAAGGCGTTCCCCGAGAGGGTTCGACAGTTAAAACGGAGGGACGACTTGACGAAGACAAAGGTCCTCCAACCCCTTACCGCCCAGTGACGCTCTTTGAAGTGTTTGTTCTGGTTGACACCAAGTTATTTTATTCACCTAAGGGAGCTGGGTGTTATACTGTGATATGAGCTGAGTGGTATGCTGGGTGTTAGACAAGGATGTTGGTATGTAGGAACGATGGTAGGAAGGCTTGATGGCAAACATGCTTAGCGACAAGACGACTTGATCGGTAACAAGAAGGACAAGAGGTTAACAAAAAAAAAAAAAAAAAAAAAAAAAAAAAAAAAAAAAAAAAAAAAAAAAAAAAAACCGAGATCCTGATAGTGGGCGGCCATTGAGACACCTTCGATGGTCAGGCTTCTTGTATCACTTAGACAATTTTTTTTCGTTAATCTTCAGGAAGACGTCTCAAATGGGGTTTCGTGTACACGCACACATACACACACACACACACAGACAGATGGAGAGAAAGAGAGAGAGAGAGAGAGAGAGAGAGAGAGAGAGAGAGAGAGAGAGAGAGAGAGAGAGAGAGAGAGAGAGAGAGAGAGAGAGAGAGAGAGAGAGAGAGAGAGAGAGAGGGGAGAGAGAAACACACACACACACACACACACACACACACACACACACACACACACACACACACACACACACACACACACACACACACACACACACACACACACACACACACACACACACACATACACACATAATTACACAAACAAATACACACACATACTCACACACAAACTGACACAAACATACACACACACACACACACACACACACACACACACACACACACACACACACACACACACACACACACACACACACACACATACATACATACACTGACACACACACACACACACACACACACACACACAAACATACATACACTGACACACACACACACACACACACACACACACACACACACACACACACACACACACACACACACACACACACACACACACACACACACACACACACACACACGATTCGATGGCACGGTGGTTAGAGTTCCCGGCCACCATTACGGCGGTCCGTGGTCGAATCCCGCCCAGGGCTGAAATAATTTCAGTATCGCTGCCCTGCGAGTCGTTACTCCAACTCTCGTGGGCGGAGTTGGTAAGTGTGCGTGTAAGGTCACAGCATCAACCATAGATCGGTCATATATGAGCTCTGAGCTCTCTTGCGGGAGGGAAATAGCTATCGATCACGAGTCCAACACGTGATCCAAGACCATGGTAAATCACGCGCGTGCGCACACACACAGACACACACACACACACACACACACACACACACACACACACACACACACACACACACACACACACACACACACACACACACACACACACATTGTACACTATAAGCAATATATATCATCTAATAACGACAGATTAATATACGTAAAGCAATTATGCAAATGTTTGGCTTCGCAGGAATTCAAAACTAAAAATAGATAGATTGATAAATGCATAAAGTAATCAAATATATAAATAAATAGATAATGATAAATAAGTAAATAAACAAATTCAACAATTTAAAAAGGAGGGAGTTGCTATGACCCGAGATAAGTGCAAGGAAATCAATAGTGAACGAAAACATTCGAAAGATAAAACATTAAAGATAAAACAGGAAACAGGAAACACAAAAATACACTAATGAGGAACGGCAGGGTTGTCTTATGAAATAACTAATTACGAAGAAAATAATATATAATCAATAATTCCTCATTTTTCTTGATTTAAGAAGAACCATTTAAACTTTCATCGTGTGCGTCCGTTGTTGTTGTTGATTTCAGCCTATCTGCCAACATTGTAAATTTGATTGAGATAAAGAGATCGCCAATGCTTTCCACGATGAAAAGCTTTATATATTTTATATGCGTCAGTTGCCAGGTGACTCTACAAACATCAAAGTTTTATAGCCACATGATGCGCTTTGCAGCACATGGGGGTGCTAAGCGCCTCATGACGTGGCATGAGGTCATTATTCGGATAAAGAATTTCGGATTTTTTTTTTTCTTCTCTATTCCTGCCCCACTGAATGGGTTGACCACTTTTGTCCGGTCGCCAGATGATTTCAGTCAACTGAGGCGTGGACCAACATTAAGCAGGGAAGAAGGACATAGTGTTTTTGTCAGGTTCACAAGAACCTCGTGAACGAAGTTAAAAGAACCAAATCGATCAAGTCTTTCCAACTTGAATGAATGTGATGGAGGATTGTTCTCAGATCTTAATAAATTTCTAGCTTAGGTATCTTCAATGGGATCCATTAAAATTTTTTCGCTACATTTCTATTCATTCATTTACTTACTTATTTACTTATTGATTCGTCTACTTATTCATTCATTCATTTATCTACATATTTATTTTTTAACTATTTATCTATTTATAGTACGTTCACTTGATTATTGATACACAATTCATCCAGTTTACGGAAATCCACCACCACACTAATAACAGGTAAACCTTGTTCTTGCAAGACACCCAGTACCTCCTCTTCTTCCTCTTCCTCTTCCTCCTCCTCCTCAGGTTTGGTCCTCCTGTCTCGAGCGTCATTTGTCACGCACAAGGGCCCAAGCATTAGCATAATTAGGGCGCTGAGACTAAACACTGTTAGAGTAATGCCGCGAAATACGAAAGCAATGCAAGGCGGGTGAATTACCTGTGAAGAATACGAGGAATTTCGGCCTTAGAGGTCGACAGAAAGAAGCCAAGTCATTATGATTCTGTAAGAGGAGAAGAAGGAGGAGGAGAAGGAGAAGTAAATGGCAAAGTAAGGGAGATCTTATTTTAATCAGAATAAAAAAAAAAACGACAAATAGAGTGAAATTAATGAAGGTGAATATAGCATTAAAAAGATTCATGAACACAGGCAAAAGGAATAAAACACACAAATTAAATGAAATACACAAAGGGAATAATTACACGCTTATGATAGAAACCGGGTGCCCCTCACCTCTCCTCTTCTTTTTTCGTTTCAAATAAGATTTCATTCATTTACGTGGTTCCCCTGAGGTAGCAAAAGTGTTACGGCCATACTTCTAAACCTACAAAATCTACCGATAATTTTTTTCTAAGTGTAACCAATGAGATTGATATAATCCTTCTACCTTATAGAAAGCGTTCGCCAGGGCAGGCGAAAGGTTTTAAAAAAACACGGCGCTTGAATCATAGAGTGATAGAAGCCACGAGAATAGAAGAATGCGAAAGACCACACTTGCTAGCCAACACCTCGGAAACAAAATCAAAAGGCAAGTTAGGAGGGAAGCCGCATTGCACGAGGGAGGTGGGAGGGAGGGAGGGAGGGAGGGAGGGAGGGGAGAGCGCAAGACAACAAAGCCATGAGACGCGCGGACAGCCGAGTGAAGGACTGCGACATCGGAGACGAACGAGTGGGAAGAAGAGGAAGACGATGAGGGGAAGGAGGAGGAGGAGGAGGAGGAGGAAGATAGGTAGGGGGATGGAAAGAGAAGGGGAAGGGAGAGGGAGGAGAGGGAGAGAGTTGAAGGAGAAAGAGGGAGAAAGACAGGGAGGGGGAGGTGCAGAGGAGGAGAGGAGAAGGGAGGGGAGGAGGAGAGGGAGAGAGGAGACAAAAGGGCGAAGGTAAAGGTAAGGGAGAAGAGGAGGAGGAAGAGGAGAAAGAGGAAGAGAAGGAGGAGGACAAGGATAAGAAAGAAGAGAAAGAGATGGAGGAGGAGGAGGAAGAAGAAAATGAAGAAGAAGAGGAAGAGGAGGAGGAGGAAAAGGAAGAGGAAGAGAAGGAGGAAGAGGAGGAAGAGAAAGAAGAGGAAGAGGAAGAGGACAAAAATGAAGAGGAAGAGGAAGAAGAGGAGGACGAAAAGGAAGAGGAAGAGGAGGAGGGGAGGAAAAGGAGAAGGAGAAAAAAGAAAGAAGGAACAGGAGGAGGAGGAGGAAAAGGAAAGAAGGGAAAGAGGAGGAGTAGGAGGGGGAGGAGAAGAGCAGGAGCTGGGAATGAAGGTGAAGAAGAGAAGACGGAAGAAGAGGAGGAGGAGGAGTTGGACGAGAAAGAGAAAAGGAGGTAGTGGATGTGAAGAATGGAAGAAGGAAGATGAGGAACAGGAAGAGTAGGAGAGAAGGAGAAAGTGGAGGTGAAGAAGGTAAGAAGGAAGGAGAGGAGGAGGAGGAGGTAGGAAATGAGGGATAAGGAGAAAGAGGATAAGGAGAAGTAGGATAAGGAGGATGAAGAGGAGGAGGGCAAGGCGAAGGTGGAGGTGAAGAAGGTAAGAAGGAAGATGAGTAGGAGGAAGTAGGAGATGAGGGATAAGGAGAAAGAGAATAAGGAGAAGTAGGATAAGGAGGATGAAGAGGAGGGGGGCAAGGCGAAGGAACTCGAAGAGTTCGAAAAACAAAGAGAAGGAGAAGAAGAGATGACAAAGACGAGTGCAAGAGGAAAAGACCGGTAGTTGTCAAGGAAAGAAGTGGCACACGTCAGGGGGACGGACCAGCAGTGATCAGGTGACATCGCCGATAACAACACTTGTTTCAAGTTTCACTGATTGTAAATCCGCAACCCCACAACCGTCGCCAACGGTTCTCGAGCCCTCCTGATGATCTCAAATGTGGTGTGGTCTCTCAGTAGTGGGTAGGAGAGGAAGGGGATCAGTCGCCGGTTGTCAGGTCTCCTTATGTGAAAGAGTGGAGGATAGATAGTTGAAGCTGATAAAGAGACCCGGTCTATGAAAGGGATTCGAAGATAAGAGGGGGAGATGATCCCTCCGACGCTCGTAATTAACGTTTAACCGAAAGAATAAAAAACCGAACGTTAATCTGTTCTGGGGGTGTCACTTGTTTATTACATTCTGTCTCCAGGAGATTTTATTAAAAATGAGACATAAC
>NC_134787.1:32100100-32107600 GCF_046742065.1 Oratosquilla oratoria
AAGAGAGCAAGTTAAGTGAGAGAGCAGACTAGAATTAAATATATTGTTGAGTCGGTAAAAGAAAGGAAGTGGAATTGGGCAGATAGGTGAGTGCGAAAGACTGATGAGTAATGGAACAAACATGTTACTAAGTGGGATGGGAAGTGTGGAAGTGGGAGACCAGGCAAAAGGTGGAGAGACGAGATTGGAAAGCTTGCAGGATTGACGTGACAGAGGTTGGCGCGGTCGTGTGAAACATGGAATGCTATGAAAGGGGCCTTTGTTCAGCAGTGGACTCGGGATAACAGATTTTATTTCATTTGATTATATATATATATATATATATATATATATATTTGTACATTTGTATATATATATATATATATATATATATATATATATATACATATATATATGTGTGTGTGTATGTGTGTGTGTGTGTGTAAGTTTGTGTGTGTGTACATATTCATATATCTGTATATATATATATATATATATATATATATATATATATATATATATACATATACCGGTATATGTGTGTGAGTATGTATGTATGTATATATGTATGTGTTGTTGAAAATGACAGCGAATAAAATGTTTTCTGATATGAATACAAACAACAAGCTTCCAATTGAGGAAATGCTTTATTCGCTGTCAGCCTCAACAGAACATGTCTCAGAGAAGATTTCCTGGCCAGATATCAATCAGCCATCCATCAATCAATCAATCAACCATTCGTAGTCCACTGCTGAAAATAGCCAAAGACTTATATGAGTCACATGACTACTCCAACCTCTGCCACGTCACTCCTGCAATTTTTTTTATATAGTTTCTCCACCTACTGTCTCGTCTCCTTCTTCCACGCTTCCTATCTCGTGGTTTTCAGTCAGTAACACACACCATTGCCTATCACCCTTGAACACTAACTTCCTATCAAATTCCTTTTCCTCCCTTTAACTACCATAATATCTTACATTCCAGTCTTCTCCCATCTCACCCAAATTACCGTCTTCCTGTCTTTAAGTGGTATTCCCAGTTTTGATCTCTCCATTCCTGTATGAAGGCCGTATTTTTGTCTCAATCACTTTCGTCAGTTTCAAAGTCTCTCATCTAAAGATCATAACTGGCATTATACACTGACTGTATACATACATATACCAAAGGCTTTTTCCTCCTACACGGGGGTTAGCCAAAAAGAAAAAAGCATAGAAAGCACTCCCACCCATTTCATTTCCTATATATTCCACTCCCCCCCCACCCCTTATCTTGCTCACCCCCTGGATGACGGGTCATCCCTGCATCCTGTCCACTGCCCTGGGTCAGAAGCAGTGTCGCAAGACAGCACATCCACAGCAAGGCCGCTTCATAAATTCGGCGACCCCCCCCTCTCCGTCCCCCCATGCAGAAAAAGAGAAGACAGGGAGAAATCCCTTCGGGCTGCGTCATATTTTTTCTCATACTGATTGTAAATATTGTATTTTAGACATACCTTTCATGAATTTTCAAATATTTGCCGAATATTCTAAATAAGTTTGACATAACTCTTTAATAGTTTTCATGATATTCAGTCAGTTTTAGAATCTAACATAAACAATTATTTTCATTTCCTTCCAGATTCTCACAATCGATTATAGTTGATTTACTATATATATTATTTTTATTTTCACTCATCTAAAAACTTACTCTGACAATTTCTTTGTTCGGATCATTCAGCATACTTCATAAGTCTTCTGCTATTTCCTAAATAAGAATGTCATCCGCAAATTTATGAGGAATAGAATATCTTATACAGCCCTTATAATGTGTTCGTAATCTACAGAAACTAAGCGCGGAAGTTTATTGCATTCTACCGTTTTCTCGATTAGTTGCTTCATTGTCTGCAGACTGTAGTGGAGTATCAGCTTCTAAACACTGTCTATTCTTTTGACGGGTTTTCATCCTAAACTTTATTTAACCTATTTGTGCGTGTGTGTCTCTATGTATGTATGTGTGTGTGCGTGTGTGAGTGTGTGTGTGTGTGTGTGTGTGTGTGTGTGTGTGTGTGTGTGTGTGTGTGTGTGTGTGTGTGTGTGTGTGTGTGTGTGTGTGTGTGTGTGTGTGTGTGTGTGTGCTTATACGTGCAAGCGTACGAGCGTGTGTACATACTCGTATATAATACTGATGACCCACTTTCGGAGAAGAATAAGCGAAGATATAGAGATCTGTATATTTCGATCACTTACTGTGATCCTCTTCAGCAGATATGAATTACAGTAAAGGATCACAGTAAGTGATCGAAATATACAGATCTCTATATCTTCGCTTATTCTTCTCCGAAAGTGGGTCATCAGTATTATTTTACAAATGTGCTACGACATAACTTTGTTGATACTCGTATATACACATTTGTATATACCAAAGGGTTTTCTCCCACTCATAAATGATGAGTCGTGTCAAACCCTACACAAGTCCCACGCCTACCCCGCACCCATCATAACCCATTCATCGCTTCTCCCAACTGAACACGGAAATGGTGATAAAAGAAATAATAATGTGAGATGAACTCGTGAGAACTCTGACAGACAAAGTTTGTTGAAAGGGAGAGAGAGAGAGAGAGAGAGAGAGAGAGAGAGAGAGAGAGAGAGAGAGAGAGAGAAGAAGATCTAATGTTCTCTATGTGTGCAACTAACGAAACAATTCGTTCCCTCATCTTTTCGAAAAAAGACAAATATGGCCCCTTTTGCGAGATAATTACCAGAACACAATTGCCCCATCGGGCTACTGCTCTCCACAGGCCTAATAATACGAGGGACTCTCGTTATCAGAGGAAGAACAAAGAAAGGATTTCGTCTATGTCAATCATTCAAACTTCGCAGGATCCTCGGAAGTAGCCGCAGACTCACCTGGATGAAAGATATTCCAGAATTACTCATACAGTTCCTCTTTCCAAGACGAGCCTCAGTCAAGGAACTCACGTCAAGGGAAAAAGCCGAAATCTTGAGGAAAATCAAGAGCGCAAGAAACAACTCGAGAGAATAAGCGCCATCTTGGGAGAAGAACGTAAAGAAACGTAGGAGGAAAAAGAAAATGGAAACCGTAAAGAAAGACAGACAGACAGACAGACAGACAGACAGACAGACAGACAGACAGACAGACAGACAGACAGACAGACAGACAGACAGACAGACAGACAGACAGACAGACAGACAGACAGACAGACAGACAGACAGACAGACAGACAGACAGACAGACAGACAGACAGACAGACAGACAGACAGACAGACAGACAGACAGACATACAGACAGACAGACAGACAGACAGACAGACAGACAGACAGACAGACAGACAGACAGACAGACAGACAGCAGACAGACAGACAGACAGACAGACAGACAGACAGACAGACAGACAGACAGACAGACAGACAGACAGACAGACAGACAGACAGACAGACAGACAGACAGACAGACAGACAGACAGACAGACAGAGGGAGAGGAGAGACCTGGCAGTCTGTAAGCGAAAGAAGAAATGAGGAACGACGCGGGGGAGCCCTCGAAGGTGTCAGAAGCTGATGACAACAAACACCACCGAAGAGCAAAAACCTGGAGCCCGAAGACTCCCTCACTTTATGAACGTCTACCTGGAGGATTCCTGAATTAATGATGCAGACTGTCAATCGCAATCACAGAAACACAATCCGGATGAAGGAAGGAAGGGAGTAAGGAAGGAAGGAAGGAAGGAAGGAAGGAAGGAGGGAAAGGAGACGACGTGGATGAAAGCGATGTCTTTGGGGACCAAATGCGGAGAGATGGGGCCTGTCTAAGGGTCTGTGGTGACTGAGTAATGAGACCGACTGGCGTAATATGGTAAGAAAAAAAAAAAAAAAACATACTGACAGACGATGGGGAGGGAGGGATGGGCAGGTGTATGTGTGTATGTGGGGTGGGGTTCATCAAGAGAGAGGTAGAGCTTATGGAGCCAAATACCAAAAACCTCAGCATATAACCTCTTGAGCAAAGTTTCACAATCGATATTAAAAATGATCAAACTAAATAGATAGATAAATAGATAAAGTTACCTATAGCTGCCTCCCCTCATCTCTGCATTGCCCGCACTCCCTAAACTCCAGCTGACGCTAAACGATTTTATCCTCCTGAAGTAGAACTTCAGGTCTGTAAGGGGTCGAGCCGAGCACTAGGAGAGAAAAAAGAAAAAAAAAGAAAAAAGAAAAAAAAAAGAGTGACGATGAGGCACAGATGAAGGTAAGAACAAAAGAAAATTCAAAGAACTCCAAGAGACTCCCAAGAAGAAAAAAGAGCCGACTGACCCAATCACTGACACAGACACTGAGAGAGAAAACTAGGTCGAGCGAAGAAAGAAGATACTGAAGAATGCTCAAGAGGAAGCCGGGAGACAAAGAGAAGAAGAATCGGGATAATGAAGACGGGAAGAAATAAGCCGAAAGGAGTATGAGGAGGAGGAGGAGGAGGAGGAGGAAGAGTATGAGGAGGAGGAGGAGCACACATGGAAGATAAAGAAGAAAGTCGAAGGAGAGGATGAAATGGAAGGATGAGGGGGAAAAGGAGGTGGTGTGGCAGGAGGAAGAGGAAGGAGAAGACGAAGGAGGGGAGGAAGAAGAGGAAGAGGAGAAGGAAGGGGAGGGTAGAAAAGGAGGATTAAAGGAGGAAGGAGAAGAAAGTGTGGACAAGGAGGAGGAAGAGGACGAGAAGGAAGAGGAGGAGGACGAGAACGAAGAGGAGGAGGACGAGGAAGAGGACGAGGAGAGCGACGGGAGGAGGAGGAAGGGGAGAGGGGGGTTAACAAGAGTTGGGGCTGAAGTGCATATCAGCGTGACAATGAGGTGAAGAGGCGACCATGAGTAAGCGACAGGTGAAGCAAGAACATGTCTAATGAGAACGAAAGGGAAGGAGGGAGGAGGAGGAGGAGGAGGAGGAGGAGGAGGAGGAGGAGGAGGAGGAGGAGGAGGAGGAGGAGGAGGAGGAGGAGGAGGAGGAGGAGGAGGAGGAGGAGGAGGGAGGAGAGGAGGAGGAGAAGGAGGAGGGAGGAGGAGGAGGAGGAGGAGGCAGTGGTGGGGGAGGGAAGAGGGAGGGAGGGGAGGGGAGGGAGAAGGGGAGAAGGAAAGGGGAAAGGGGGATGGTGATGAGGATGGGAGAAGGGATAGGAGAGGGGAAGGGGGAGAGGAGGAGAGGGAGGGAGAGGAGAGAGGAGGAGGAGGAAATATATGAGAAGAAAAAGAAATGGAGAAGAGAGAGAAGGAGGGGAGGGAGGGAGGGTGAGAGAGAGAGAGAGAGAGAGAGAGAGAGAGAGAGAGAGAGAGAGAGGAGAGAGAGAGAGAGAGAGAGGAGAGAGAGAGGAGAGAGGAGAGAGAAACGATAGGAGGAGGGAAGTAAAGAGGAGAGTGAGAGGAAAAAAGAGAGAAAAGAAAGGAGGAGAGGAGAGAGAGAGAGGATGAGGAGAAGGAGGAGGAGTAGAGGAGATGAGGAGGAGCAAAGAGGAGGAGAGGAGAGGAAAGGAGGAGAGAAGAGGAAAGGAGAGAGGAATCGTATTAGGGACATTAATCATCATCATCATCATCATCATCAGAGAGAGAGAGAGAGAGAGAGAGAGAGAGAGAGGGGGGGGGGAGGGAGAGAGAGAGAAAGAGAGAAAGAGACTCAAATCATAAGAAAACTTGCTTGACTCTGATCCGTATGGGCATCACCTAAGTGCGTACATCTCTCAAATATTGGCTGCAATAAATACACAATATGGGAAAAGAATAGAAAATGAAAGCAAGAAGATTCGGTGATGATGCAAGTGAAAATATATGGTGACGAAGGGATAAGAAGAAAATAAAGGAAGAAGAAAAAGAGAAAAGGAAAGAAGAAGAGAGGAGGAAGAAGGGAAGAACAAGAAGAAGAGATGAGTGGGTTGATCGCTAGTCAGTCAATTCAAAGTCCATTAAGTCCTCAAAGTTAAACGTCTCCTCATCGGCCCCCAAGCCTCGCCTGTCCATCTGTCTATCTGTCTGCCTATCTGTCTGTCAGCCATTCAAGTATGTCTGTATGCTTAATAAGGAGTTTCCTCCTCCTCCTCTCTCTCCCTCTCTCTCTCTCTCTCTCTCTCTCTCTCTCTCTCTCTCTCTCCCTCTCTCTCTCTCTCTCTCTCTCACACACACACACACACAAATATAAATATTCGCCCATTCTAGGTAGTATTTATATGATCTTAATTGATCACGTGATGCCAACTTCTTTATATTTTCTTTTAACCATCTAATTATCAAACACATATTCTAGTCACTTAGTGTAGGCTCTTCCGGTCACGTGACAGCAACGAGAGAACGGTTTTAGTCGAAACTATCAACTTTGCCCTCGGTATTAGGACAGCCAGGGCAAGTGGTAGTTAACGGTGAGCCTTGGGAATCTAGCACACAAGAAGTGCAGAAAGTAGTCATCAGTTTTGTAAGGATTTAGTGACCCATTCATTAGATTCTCTTCATATTTTGTTTAGGCTATACAAAGTGAATTTATTCAGGTGAGGGCATGACCCCTGTTAAAGGGGGTCACATTATGCGTACATACATACATATATATATATATATGTATATATATATATATATATATATATATATATGTATATATATATATGTATATATATATATATATGTATATATATATATATATATATATATATATATATATATATACGCCTTTCTCCAGACTCCACATGACTTTACCATCCTTCTCTTTCGGCAGAAGAAGACACATCTGCCTACAGCAAAGAACCTCCAAGATTTCTTCAAGTGCTAAACCTCCTTATGGTTGTCGGGTATAGGAGAATGACGAAGGTGACGGAGGCGCAGCTAGCGACGGCGACGACGACGGCGACAAAGACCAAAATGCTCTTTGCCTGGCTCTGTGTCAGAAATCCCTGACAAGAGACGGTCAAGGACAATACTTGCTTTACATCTATGTAAAAAAAAAAAAAAAAAAAAAAAAAAAAAAAAAAAAAAAAAAAAAAAAAAAAAAAAAAAAAAAAAAAAAAAAAAAAAGGTCGGTACGGCGGTTCCGCCAAAAAGAGGGCATCGCCGGGTATAGTTGGCCCAGTAACATGATGACGTCTAGTAAGGATAACCGCAGGTCCCTGATTGGCTAAGACAGTGGTGACTTCACGGAAATGTAGACGATTGATTGGCCAGGAGCGGTGATGTCACGGCAACGGAGACGACTGATTGGCTGGGGAAGCCTCTGGAAACACCCGGGGAGCCCTTTGGGAACCCTTGGATAGTCACTAGGGAACCTTTGAGAATCCCTGTGGGGATTCCCTGTGAAACTTTCTTGGAACTCCTGAGGAGCCCATTAAGAACCCTCTGGAACTTCAAGGGGAGCACTTGCAGAGCACCTGGAAACTATTGGGGAGCTCCTATGGAACCCCTTGGAAGTCCTCAGGGGATCCCCTGGTACTAATAAAAGAATTCCTGTAATCGGACCGGAAACCGGAAATCCCTCAAGGAGACACATCCCCTCCGGCCCTG
>NC_134787.1:32115100-32120100 GCF_046742065.1 Oratosquilla oratoria
TGTTGGGGCACCATCATGTCAATGTATGAGCATATCAATCAATCAATCAATCGGAAATTTCGAGTTCACTATGCCGACCTCTGCCACGCTACTCTTGCAAACCTCTTTATTTTGTTTCTCAATCCAAAATTCGTTATGTTGAGTCTTCCTCTCTTCTCCTCTAAATCAGTTCACCAAAGTTATGATTTCCTTTGATCCTATCCTCCTCCTCTCCCTCTCTTTCTCTCTCCGTTATCCCCTTTACTTCTGCAGCCTTCTTTATTGTCCCTCCGCCCTTCATTAATCTCGTTAATATCAACGACCCTCCTTCAGGTTATCTGATTATCCTTTGTCGAGCCTCCTTTCATTCGTTTCTCCTCCTCTTCGTTTCACCCACTGCAGCCGCGTGCCAAGTGGTGAGTTTCTTTTCATTCCTGCCAAGGATCCAGGTTCGGAACCCTTGGGTATCGGTGCCTGCTGCTTACCCTGGATGCCATAGCATATAAGCCAAAGCTGAGAGACGCCTCTGAACCAAAATAAAATCGGTAAAGAGTGTCATAAGGCTGAACGAAATTAACTGAAATTGTTCTTATCTTTTCGATCGGGCGCCCCACCCCACCCCCATTTTTGGATGACCCTCTTCCTTACCCCTTCAGCTAAATAAAAATAATCTAACATCAACCATAAGCAAATCTAAACGTGATATCATCACCATCCCTTCTTCCATTCTTTCCTCCTCCATGTCCTCGTTGGAGATCACTATGCTGCGGGCCTTCGTCCATACTTTTAATTTTTCTTCTAATTGATACCTTTGTCGAAGAGGATCCTTTGGATACCAAAAGCCTCTCGTGGCAAAGGACGCGGAAGGAGACGTCATTAGCAAACATTGAGGTCGCTGAAGACCCTTTCAGGAGGTCGTCCTTGTGGACATTCTGCGATGGTGTCCTCAGGGCAGTTCCTTCGATTCCAGATCGTGAATGAGTCTACTAGCTCAAGGGAGATGGCAAACTGCCGAGGTCGGGTCTCCTGGAATGAGTTCGAGTGTGAATTTTCTCAAAGATTTTTTTCTTTAAAGAACACAAATGGAAAAAAAAAATACAAATTACAATAGACTTATTTTTAAACAAATTACAGAAAAAAGTGAAATTAAGGAAAGCATATAAAAAAGTAACTAAAGAAAAATTTAAAACAAAGAAAAAATCTAAAAACAAATTGCAAAAAGAATATCTCGGAGAAGAATAAATAAAATCTTATTTTCTTTAATAAAAGAATACTGATGGAAGCAGACTTGCAAGATCTATCTTCAGTTTTGAAGTCTCGTTTAAATATCAGACGACTTCATTCAGTGAAAATTAACCTGAAGACTTATTAGAAGAATCGAGGATGAAGAACTTGGTCCACTAACATCTCATTTTCTCTCGCGTCTGTCTTTTCGTGTGAACTAAAATATTTTCTTTTAACCAGAATAAAATCTATACAGGGCGTCAGTAGGTTAAGATTAAGAATGTCTCATTGTGCCATCCCCTAAACTAAAAGCTACTTTGTCGGACAAACATAGAACAGGTGCAATCAAATTTTCGTCTTTTCCTTCGTCTTACATACACACATATACCAAAGGCTTTTTTCCCCTTACACGGGGGGTAGCCAAAAAGAAAAAGGCATAGAAGCCACTCTCATCTTTGCACCTCGTCTTACTAGCACTTAAAACGATACCTTCACACAAGTCGGAAAGGTGTCAAAAAGAAAAAAAAAAAAAAAAAAACGGGGGGAGGGGGGAGGGGGGGAGGATAAGATAGTGAGAGGTACGAAAAGACGTGAACATACATCTTTCACCCTTCATTTTCACCTCGTTTTGTCAGTATCCATCGAGGATACAGACCCACACACACCCAATTATGTTTTGACATGTGCTGTCATCCATCTTCCCTGTAATGAAAAGCACCAAGTGTTCTATCACGTATTATTAACCGCGGAGAAACTGAGTAGACCGGTTCACTGTTGCCCAAGAATCGATATCCCAGGACGTCAATTGAGAGAATTTCTTCTTAATTTTTTACGGAAACATTGATTCATTTGTTATCTGCGTGTGTAGTCCCACAGAGCCGCATTTGCCAGACCTTCTATCCATTTTCCATGTTCTCTTGTTCATCTCTGACGAATATCCCACCTAACCCAACCCACTCCCCTTATCCTCATCACCACCACCCACTCCCCATCATCCTTTAGACCCTCTGTGCCTTATCATATCTTGTCCTCAGTCTTCCTCTTGTTTTCACCCCTTCCACTTATTCCACCCACGTTTAGGTTAACTTAATATACAGTATGTGTGGTTATATGGATTCTAATGTGTATGATGGGGGTCTCTGGTATGTATGTATACATGTATTGTACGCATGGTATGTTAGCGCTGTGGCACATAGGGCTTTGGTCTCGACTCATCCCTCCAAAGGCCTGGGTTCGACTTCCTGTGGCTATTGGAAGTTTCTCACTTGCTGTACTCTGGCTGTGCAAGCAGATTAAGGTAAAAGTGAAGGCTTCGGCCGCAGGCCCGAAGGAGAGCCAGAATACTTTTTAGGTAAAGTGGCCAAGTAAAAGGCTATTTTATATTATAATGTAGCGGCTGGGGAGTCGTCCGTTAAATCGAGATGCAGTAGCCGGCGACCATCCGTTAAATCGAATAGCAGGGTTTTGGTCCTTCTTTAACGCTCGGCTGCACATCTTTCAATAGCTCATTACTAACGCGTTTTCATGTTTCTTCTTGTTATCCATCATGGTCTCGGACCACGTACTGGACGCGTGATCGACAGCTATTACTCTTCCGGGAGAGAACTCAGATTTTATAAGGTATGATCAATGATGAAAGTTCCTTGCTAAAGGTTTTGTTTCCTGGGGATTTTCTAGATTATATATTCTAGTCACCACTGAACGACTTTATTCTTAAAAACGAATGAATAACACTGTACAACAAATTTCAGGTTCAAGAAAAAACATAGTTCTCATGTGCACTTTATTATGAAATTCAGTGTGCTGAATTCGAATTTGATAAAAAAAAAATCCTATCACGACATATGTTCCCAATGTGCAACAAAACTGCAAAAAAAAAAAAAATTATACTGTAAAGGAATCCATCTATGAATAGCCTCCACTCATTGAATAGGGCTCTAATATCATCACAATAAGTCAAGTTGTTTTCCAAAGTGAAGAATTGCTATAGAACTGCACAACACTTCCTAAATACTGTAAATGAGCATCTTCATCCAACAGGTTCCATTATTGCAGACGTGAGGCCAGGAATTCACTCTGCTGCTTAGTAAGTGTTAGATCACAAACTAGATCATTGAGTTCCGGTTGGGTGATATGATGTGGTTTCTTGTCAGATTCAAGCTGTGTTACATACATTGTATCTTGAGATTCTGGATTGTCTGAGTTTCTTGTGTCATCGCTTGGTAGTTCAGAGGGCGGCTGTGGTAAAGGAATATCACTTGAATTTTGAACTGGGCGAATAGCAGACTGAAGATTTGGATACATGATAGATTTCTTACCTTTTCTGTTGAGACCTGCAGGGAAATAAAATAAAATCAGACTAAAAATGGGTATTATTAGTTGTGATCACGTGTAAAAATAGTGAAAGTTCAACATATTATGTATTTCGATCTTTTTTATTGATACATCTCTTGAAAATATATTAAAACAGTAAAGAATACACATTGGATACCCACTTTTAATATCTTTTAAGCAGAAGTAGCAATCTGCTGAATGGTTCTTTGACTCCCTCC
The DNA here is from genome assembly GCF_046742065.1 of Oratosquilla oratoria. Classification (NCBI taxonomy): domain Eukaryota; kingdom Metazoa; phylum Arthropoda; class Malacostraca; order Stomatopoda; family Squillidae; genus Oratosquilla; species Oratosquilla oratoria. Next base: position 32,118,856 of record NC_134787.1, read on the forward strand.
AGACTACTGGTACACCAAACATGAGGCCAAGCCCTTTACTTTCCAGCCAGGCAGAAAGGGAACCTGTACACCTGACACAACATATATGAGGTGCCCAGCGTTTGTCCTGGTTACACACTTTACATCCAAATTACAGCTCATAATTTTTTTTTATATGTTGAGTCAACTGTATCTTGTATTGCCTTAATGAAACTGATCCATATATATATATATATAGCAAAAACTGTATGGCGAAATTTTGCATTCTTTAGGCATTTTAGCTGTCACCTGTAAAGAAAAAACGCTTATGTGAAAAAATATATAAATGGTAACAGCAACAAAAATATTAATTAAAAAAGTAAAAATAGGAAGCATTTATAGTAAGCAACAAAAAAGATCCATCAGTGTCTTTAACGTAAGCAAGATGATAATTTACGAGAAACTGGAGGGTCGCAGAAAGAAACGGATGCTATATTCGTGATCTACTAAAAAAAAAAAAAAAGGATATTTTCATTTCCATTTTTTTCATTGTTATACAGTGTAATTGAACAATTTAACAAATCAATCAATAAATAGAAAAAAATAAATTAATTATATTTTCATTGACATTGTCATGCATCTCTGATTTCAATCAAGATTTTTTAACAGTGTCAATTACTAGCAACTTTCTTCTTCTAGATGTACTAGCATCTCCTAATTTTCAACAGAATGCAATCGCTATACGCCGGTATATGTGAAATATTTCATGTACGACAAGCCACCGGTTGTGGCGATCCTTGAATTCGCAGGGAGCTTGTCCTTCGGCCCTTATCCAAATGTCTTCAAGAGAATGGAAAAAAAAAAAAAAAAAAAAAAAAAAAAAAAAAATCTCCTTTCATTATCTACTCGTTTTTATAAAGACTAAAAATAACAACGAGCGGGTAAAATAATTCTTACCGCTTAATTTGACAAAATGTCACAATTTACTTATTCTAAAAATGATATTTTTAAGATTTGATTTTTTATATATACTAGGACACCCGTGACACGTTCTTGGGCCCGTACATTCAACATCATTTGCCTTTAGAAAACTATTCAATCAATCAATCAATCAATCAATCAATCAGCCATCCTGAGTCCACCGCTGAACAAAAGCCTCTTTCATAGCATTCCATGACTCATACGACCGCGCCAATCTCTGTCACGTCACTCCTGCAAACTTCTCTATCTCATCTCTCCACTTTCTGTCTGGTCTCCCTCTTCCACGCTTCCCATCTCGCTGCGTCC
>NC_134787.1:32125100-32127600 GCF_046742065.1 Oratosquilla oratoria
TTGTTTATTCATTCTCCTGCCGTAGAATAATTGTATTCAAGAGAGGGAAAACCTTCACACTACCCAAACAGTGAAGATGACCTATGCTTTCCGCACTGTCGTTTTATTCTATTCTATTTTTCAGAGTTGTCCAAGTATATAGGGCAAAGGTGACATAGTAAACATCCTGACATAAAATATCTCCATCATCATGTGTTGTTCCTTACGCATATGCTCGCAAAACTCCAGTATTTACCTTCTGTTTACTGATAGAGTAAACACCATGAAGGATACTCCAGAGCGTGCAAGGACAAAATAGTTCTTTCAAAAATCCCTCCCCCTCAAAAAAAAAAAAAAAAGAGAGAGAAGAAGAAAAAGAAGAAGAAGAAGAAGATGAAGAAGAAGAAAAGAAGAGGGTAACTTGAATAAGGACAGAAGAAGGCATACCGAGGAAGGGGAACTGCAGCGAGAAAGAAGGAAGACCAGGAGGAGGAGGAGGAGGGGTGGTGGGGGTGGGGGTGGGGGGGTGGGGAGTAAGCAATTAGAAGGAGAAGGACGGAAGAAGGAACCCTGAGAGGATTAGGAGATGAAAGAAGACGGAAACAAACACGTGGAGGAAGGAAGACCGAAGGGTCTGAAAGAAAAGCGAAAGAGAAGATAACAAGAAGAATACGAAAACGCGGAAAAAGAAAACGCGGAAGAAGAAACAGAAAAATGGGTAATTAGAAAGGGCGGAGACACAAAGATGAGAGAAAAGGAAAAGTAAAAGAAAACAAAGACATGCAAGGGGAGAGGTAGAGAAGAGATAAACAAGGAAACTAATGAATGAAGGGATGATTGGAGAAAAAATGAGAGAGAGGAATGACAGAAAATGCGGAGGGTAAGAGGAGAAATGAAGAGGAGTCTGAGGAGAGGATAAGGATTGTGAATTGAGGAGAATGAAGTCGGGGCAAAAGACAGAGGAAAGGAAATTTCTGACCGTGGAGAAACAAAGTGAAGAGGAAGACCAGGAAAGAGGGATTATGAGACTATCTAATAACGTGAAAGAAAATGTTAGTTGAAAAATAGAATGAAAAGAGGAGAAGGAAAACAGGAAGACAAATACACGAAACCCCAGAGCATAAGACACTTTCCCGTACACAGACAAAATTCAACGTAAATGGATGAATGAATAAATGAAGAATTATATAAAGAAAATATATATACAAATATAAAAATACATAAACAAACAAACGAAAATATGAATAATCATACATTTAGACCAATATTCAAATAGAAAAATAATAAGAAAAAAAAAAATGGGAGAGTGCTACAAGTTTCTCAGGCGTCAACTTCAACCTTGGACTCCGAACTTCACTGTAAATGCAACAGCGGGAAGTCTAAACGACTCATAAAAGTCAGACGAAGAATAAAAGGAAAGAAAACCTGGACAGGAATAATAATAATATGAATTAAAGAATCAAAAGCGAGGAAGTATATCTAGACTAGATCTAACAGTAGGTGATTTGTTTACCAAGTTTTGGGGTTGAAAAAGGAAGAGATACATTCTCGCAACCTAATAGAAGAAACTAGAGCATTTTGTGCCCCCAATTCCCGAAGGGAGGGGGGGTAGGAGAGAGAGAGAGAGAGAGAGAGAGAGAGAGAGAGAGAGAGAGAGAGAGAGAGAGAGAGAGAGAGAGAGAGAGAGAGAGAGAGAGAGAGAGAGAGAGAGAGAGAGCGAATGAGAGCGAGAGAGAGAGAGAGAGAGAGAGAGAGAGAGAGAGAGAGAGAGAGAGAGAGAGAGAGAGAGAGAGAGAGAGAGAGAGAGAGAGAGAGAGAGAGAGAGAGAGAGAGAGAGAGAGAGAGAGAGAGAGAATGGAAGGTAGTGAGAGAGTGAGAGATAACGGATTACACAGTTGCACGGAAAAATCTGATTGCAGAAAATCTACGATCTGAGCTAGGCAATCCGCCCCTAATTCTAAGAAATAAAAAAAGATCACAACGAAACACGCAATCCCTCCGCAGACCATTTTCTTTAAAATTAGATTTCCATTTTCTATTACATCTATTACCAAATTCCAACCACCGCTTCTACCACCACTATCACAACCACAAACAACCACTACTTCCACAACCGCCACCCACTATGATGATGATGATGATGATGATGATGATGATGCTGATGATGATGATGGTGATGATGATGATGATGATGATGATGATGATGATGATGATGATGATGATGATGATGATGATGATCATCATCATCATCATCATCATCATCATCATCATCATCATCATCATCATCATCATCATCATCAACAACATCATCATCATCAACATCATCATCATCATGTATTGTGCAGGTTTTGAACAGATCGTGTCCATAATTGTCCTTTATTACGTCATGTAATATATGAAAAAAAAATCGGTATTATACAAAATAAATATATACACAAGAAAAACAATAACTATACTTCACAATCCTAATATCAGTTATAAAAAACGAAATTAGAATAAACATTATGCAAAATAAATAATT
>NC_134787.1:32147600-32150100 GCF_046742065.1 Oratosquilla oratoria
AACATACTCCACTCCCCTCCACCCTTTTCCTTCCCTCTTATCTTGGCACCTCCTGGATGACGGGTCATCCCTGCATCTCGCCCACTGCCCTGGGTCAGAAGCAGTGTCGCAAGACACAGCACATCCACAGCAAGGCTGCTTCATTAAATCGGCGACCCCTCCCCCTCTCCGTCCCCTCACGCAGAAATGGAGAAGACGGGGAGAAATTCCTTCGGGCTAAGTCAATTTATTTCTCACATATACTCCCTCACCCCCATCCCCCAGCCACTCCCTCTCATGCAACACAGCATCATCCATACACAACCATTCTCTATTCACCCCTATCTTCTGTCCTCTCCCGTCCTTCCTCAACAGACATTCCCCTCTTTCCCAATGCCCCTTTCACCCCATCCATCCATCTCATCCGAGGCCGACCCCTCATGTTCACTCCTTTCACCTCTGCCTTCCACACCTCTTTTACTAATCTTTCTTCACTCATTGTTGTCATGTGCCCAAACCATCCTAATACGTTTTCATCAACTCTGTCTCCCAACTCCCTTTCCAACCACGTTCTCCTGCTCACCTCCTCATTCCTCACTCTATCCAGCCTAGCAATCCCTATCATACTTTTCAGGCACCTCATCTCAAACATTCAAACTCCTCCTCTCTTCCTTTCTTATGTTCTATATTTCTGCCCCATACAGTGCTGTCGGCACAATCACTTCTTCATACAATCTCCTCTTAGCATCCATTTTCAAGTGTCTACATCTCATTACACTCTTTTATATCCTCCAAGGCATTTACTCGCTTCTCTCAATCTACATTCTACCTCCACCTCCACTCCTCCCTTTTCCGCCACATTCGCACCCAAGTATCTAAAACTATCACTTCCTCCAGCTTCTCTCCCTTAATACTCACTTCCAGTCTGCTGCCGCTTTCTCCCCTTGTACATCTCATCACCTTACTTTTACCCACATTCATTTTCAACTTCTTTCGCACATCTTCTCGAACTCTGTCACTACTTTCCTCAATCCCTCCTCTGATCCTGCTACAAGTGCAGTGTCGTCAGCAAACAACATCTGGCTTATTTCCTACTTTTCTCTATTTTATTTAACTATCTCCAATCCCTGACCCACTACCCTTGCATTCACGTCTTGCACCACCCCATCCATGCATAAATTGAACAGCCAGGGTGACATAACATATTCCTGACGAAGTCCCACCTTTACCTAAAAAAACTCACTCTCATCATTTCTAATCCTAACACACGGTCTACTATTGTTGTAAAAACTCTTGACTGCTCTTAACAGCTTTCCTCCTATCCCATATATCTGTAATATTGTAAGAGGCTAGTAGATAAAGCTAGACAAGTAGGGTAGATAGAGGGGTAAGTGGCGAGAATATTTATTTTTATGTGTAAGATGTTTGGAAAACAAAAAGCCGCGAAGGAATTGCATAATCTCGCTCATCGTCTAAAGTTTATAAACAACAGCTAGGAACAGATTTCAGCGCTGATGTGACAATATGTAAACTAAGCCATTCCTACATCGATGTCGAAATTGCTTGTGTAAGCAGTATTGCTTAAGACGTTCTAACAGTCTTTCATATTGGAGAAAAAGTGGAGGAAGAGGAAAAAATTATTGTTACACGGGAGAAAAGTCACGCCCTTGGAGGGGGCACTTATTTGCAACAGTAAAGATCAATGGATGAATAAAGTCATGACGTCGGTGCATAGGTGACTTAGTGAGTGGATTGAGGATCCCAGTAGCATTACTTATTTTCTACAGAAAGATATGGTGAAAGACATACTAAAAGTGACAAAAAGAAGGTTGAAAGTAAAAGAAGAAATACACAACAATATAAGGGAACAGTAAACAAAATTAAACCAGTAATTACGGAGAGACGGGGATGAAAGTGGTGGTAGCGGTGGGATGTAAGGGATGAGAATTTGGTTAAACCGCTTAGCAAGGGAGTAGGTAGGGGTTGGAATTTGAGAAATAATGGGCCTTAAAGGGTTACCTTCTTTGTGAGTTTTTACATTTCTATTTTTTGACATTGGATTTATATATGTGTTATGATTATTTTGTCATATGTCTTTTTGATGCTACTGACATTTATGCCTTTTGAAAGATTTATTTTTTATTTATTTGTTATGAGTGGCATATGTTTTGATGATACCATCCATTGAAGTATAATACTTTAAACATTTTTGACAGCTTATGCAAAAATAGTTTTAAATATCTAGCTTCTTGTATATGATATTTTCCAAGTATATATTTCAGCGAGCCTTGTAAGAGGGTAGTAGAAAATGGTTGGTCGGAGCGACCAAGGCTAGCTGCCGAGCCACCCCCTTTCTATTTTTGACATTGAATTTATATATGTGTTATGATTATTTTTTCATATGTTTTTTTTATACTACTGACAATTATGCTTTTTTGAAGGGTTACTTATTTATTTGCTATGTGTGGTATATGTTTTGATGATACCACCCACTGAAGTATAATACTTTTAACATTTTTGA
>NC_134787.1:32155100-32157600 GCF_046742065.1 Oratosquilla oratoria
CTTCTACAAAACAAAAGAGGGAAGAATCTTGGGCAATAATTCTCTCTCAAAGAACTTCATGTATAAGTTGCTGAGTAATGGAGATAACGGATTACCCATGGCCATTACGAACTTTTGTACATAATATTCATCATTGAAAAAAAAATTGCATTAACTTTACATAAATTAATCAATTCAATGATGGTTTTGGGAGGTAGTAGCATATCTACCTCAATGATGGTTTTGGGCGAGTAAAACGCGTTGAATATTTTAGGTCAAAATATCTTTTGATACTCTCAAGTCAGCTATTTTGTGATGTGTAATGATATAATCTCCTTGTATCTTCCTAAGGTGCATTCAGCAAAGTCTTTACTTGGTTGCTTATCCGATTTGAAGGTAGAATTTAATTGTGTGTGGATGTATATATGAGTTCTATGTTATTAAAAATATGAAATTATCGTGCATTATTTATCCGTTTTATATTACTGTATAACATATAGTAGATGTATCGTTATTATGTAGGATGCAATGCATATCGCATTTAATGTTAGATATATCGTGTTGCATCACAGTACCATATATAAGCATCCATTATCCACTCACCCCTATATCTCGCTTCTGCTATTTGTATAGTAAACTTTAAGCTTATCTTCCCTCCACATACTTTGGTGATTCTTTTCACAGTCCCTCTCTAAGTTGTTTCTATTGCCTAAACTATATTCCGATACTTCCCCCCCTACTCCCACGTAATATACCCGAAAAAAACCCTATAGGATGCCTACTTCTCGCTCAAGGGATTCAGCAAGGAGCCGAAATCCTCTGGGCGACAAGTGCACCCCGTCCCTTGTTATTAGATGATTCTTAAAGTAAAAGCGATCCCAGTTGTCGACAAAAGCCCATCCATTGGCCTTACAATGTTTTGCCAGCCTGCAATTCATTGCAATAGCCCTGAAATGTGACATCCCTCCAACTCTACGCCTCGGAAGGATTCCACATAAAACAGGAACATCTCCCTTATTCCTAATCTTGTCTAGCGCATCCCAGAACCGCGCAAACAATTCCTCACTGCCTAACTTAGCTATATCATTGCCTCCAGCACCTAAGCAAACGACAGGGTCCCTACCTTCCCCTACTAAACACTCTTCAATCCTATCTCTAACATCTCTTATCCCCGCGCCGGGGAAACACATTTGCGTCCTATGTTTCCTATCTTTATCACAGAAAGACCTGTCTAAGTACCTCACTTGACTGTCTCCTATAACCAAAATCATACCCGTGGGCAGGGATCCAGCGTCTGCCCTTCCATTATTCTCTTGAATTTCCTTTGTTACTTCTTCCTGTAGACCTAATAGTGTTTGAAACGAGTTCCTGCAATCGAGCGGGGTTGGTGAGGACTTTTTTTTCAACTTTCCGCGTCTTATTTGTCACCATTTTCCATCCAGGCTCCAAACTATATTTGTCTTCCGTATCTTGGGCCTTCGAGCGGAGAACTCGATTCTCTTCTTTAAGGCACTTTACAGCATCCTCCAAGGCTTCAATTCGACTAAGCAGAGATTGTACCTCATCGGCGCTGAGCACTGTAACACAACCACTCGCCGTATCACTATTTGAAGCAGCTACCCAGTTGACCTGACCTGAGTGACGACTACTGCTCAACTTTATATGTATGTGTATATATATAAATATATGTATATGTATATATATATATATATATATAAATATATATATGTGTGTGTGTGTGTGTGTGTGTGTGTGTGTGTGTGTGTGTGTGTGTGTGTGTGTGTGTATGCATGTATACATATAAATATATATATATATATATATATATATATATATATATATACTGTATATATACATATATATCTTTATATATATATATATGTATATATATATATAATCACACGTGTCAAATCATACGTCGTACATCCTATATAGTTTTGGCCAAACGTCTGTCTGTCTATCTGTTTTTCCCTCTTCTCCCTCTCTTTCTCTCCCGCCCCCTCCCTCCTACCTCACTCGCTTGAGATTCTCTCCAAAAACACAACAGATATTCTTAAAATATGTCCTGTCTGGGTCATGGACCATGTTCCTCGTCTTTCCTGAAGTAAAATTTGACCAAAATGTAGAGCACCACAAGTATTGGAATCTTGTCCTACACTAGATATTTCTACCATCGGCCTTCCTTTTTAAATTACACCCTATTTCTCTGATGCTATGGTGCTTTCGGGTTAGGCTCCGTCACGTGATAAGGAAGACTTGGGTTCGAGTCTCTGAGAGGTACTGGCGATGCTCACTCTCTGTAAAGTGACGTCATCGGCTTGTTAACCTTGATGACTGGTTTTAAAGTTTTTATTCGTGTCTACATGAAAGTAGTAAATATTCATCATATTGATCGCCATTTCCCTGAAATTATTTGTGTTCCGTCCCTGGTGTCTTTTTGTAAACATAATTACATCAGGAATTCCTCTCTTTTTCATTTTATTTTATTCTAGTTATCTCTATATATTTTTGTTCAATTTAT
>NC_134787.1:32160100-32165100 GCF_046742065.1 Oratosquilla oratoria
GTTGAGCGTCAGGTCTAACCAGAACCCGACCGGAGTCCCACTTAACAATGGAATTAGGCCGACCTGACCTTGACCTCTTAGGACACCTGGTCCGCACAACGATACGACCGTTGAGAAGCGTACGTCCACAGAAGAAATTATCCTTATATTTTATTTTTACCACGTATGCCATGTCCTTCTATGTATCATAATTGAGTGTAGAAGAGAGGAGGCGAGCTTTCACAGATTGATTACAGGATGGGACGAGAGAATCATATGAAAGGTACAAAGAAAAGTGAAGAGAAGCAAAGTATAGGAAGAGGGGGGGCAAAGAGGAGAGCAGATGTGAAAGGGGATATGAGTGTGAATCAAGTAGAGAAGAAAGGGTGAAAGGTGCGGGTGGAGAAATGATAATGGAGAGGGAAGATGGGCAGAGTAGTTTTGGGAGTTGCTGGGTGTGGAGGAGGATGGGGAGGGAGAGGTGGCTGCGGAGGGAAGCGCTGGGAAAGTGACAGTGGTGAGTGAGGAGAATAGAGGAAAGGTAAGGAAAAATGAGGTGAAGTCAATTGTTGGAATGGTGAGAGCAAATCGGGCACCTGGGTTGGATGAGTGTCGCGCTGAATAACTAAAGAAGGGAGGTGAAGTGATGGTGGATTGGCTGGTGGGGTTGTTTGATGTTTGTTTAGAAGAGGGTAGAGTGCCGGAGGACTGGAGGACTGGAGAAGTGCCTTTACAGTTCCGCTTTGCAGGGGAGAGGAGGACAGGAGGGAGTGTATTAGTTTCAGAGGGATCAGTTTGTTGAGTAAAGTTGGGAAGGCCTATGGGAGGGTCTTGATTAAGAGGATTAGGAGAGGAACAGAGGGAGTAATTGGTGGAAAAAAATGTGGGTTTAGGACAGGTAGGGGTTGTGTGGATCAAGTTTTTGTCGTAAGACGATATATGAGAGAGTTTTAGGAAGGGGTAAGGATGTTTTGGGGGGCTTTTATGGGGTTGGAAAGGGCTTATGACAGGGTAGACAGGAAGGCATTGGGTATTACAGATATATGAGATAGGAGGAAAGCTTTTGGAAACAGCCAGGAGTTTTTACGAGAGTGGTCGAGCTTGTGTTAGAATAAAAAATGGAGAAAGTAAGTGGTTTGATATAAAGGTGGGACTTTGCTAGGTATGTGTTATGTCGCCTTAGCTGTCAAATTTTTATATGGATGGGGTGGTGCGAGAGGTAAATGCAAAGGTAGTGGGTCAGGGATTGGAGATGGTTAAAGAAATTGGAGAACAAGTGGGAGATAAACCAGTTGTTGTTTGCTGACGACACTGTTTGTAGCAGGATCAGAGGAGGGATTGAGGAAATTAGTGAGAGAGTTTTGGAGGGTGTTTGAAAGAAGGAAGTTAAAGATATATATGGGTAAAAGTAAGGTGATGAGATGTACAAGGGTAGAAAGTGGCAGCAGACTGGAAGTAACTATTAAGGGAGAGAGACTGGAGGAAGTGGATAGTTTTAGATACTTAGACGCGAATGTGGCGGGAAAGGGAGGAATGGAGGTGGAGGTAGAATATAGATTGAGAGTGGCAAATAAATTATTTGGAGGATTAAAAAGTGTAATGAGAAATAGACATTTGGGAATGGATGCTAAGAAGAGACTGTATGAAGGAACTATTGTACCGTCAACACTGTCTATGGCAGAAACATGGAACATAAGGGAGGAAAAGAGGAGTTTGATTGTGTCTGAGATGAGGTGCCTGAAAAGTATGATAGGGGTTACTAGACTAGATAGAGTGAAAAACGACGAAGTAAGGAGGAGAACGTGGGTGGAAAGGGAGTTGAAGGATAGGGATGATGAAAGAGGATTGGGATGGTTTGGGCATATAGAAAGAATGAGTGAAGAGAGATTAGTAAAATAGGTGTGGAAGGCAGAGGTAGAAGGAATGAACATGAGGGGGCGACCAAGGATGAGATGGATGGATGGGTAAAAGGGGTATTGGAAGAGAGGGGAATGTCTGTTGAGGAAGGACGGGAGAGGACAGAAGATAGAAGTGAATGGAGAATGGTTGTGTATGGATGATGCTGTGATGTATGAGAGGGAGTGGGTGGGGGATGGAGGGTGAGGGAGTATGTATGAAAAATAGATTGACGCAGCCCGAAGGGATTTCTCCCCGTCTTCTCCATTTCTGCATGAGGGGACTGAGAGGGGGTGGGGCTTCGCCAATTTGATGAAGCGGCCTCGCTGTGGATGTGCTGTGCCTTGCAACACTGCATCAGACCCAGGACATTGTATCACTCAACCATGTTAATACCTACTTCTGTCTCATTGTAAATATATATTGTACTACAAATTTTATGAAGTTGGAACCGTCACCGCCTTCGTGGTCAGTTGCCTTTTTTCTTAGCGCAGATCACGACTGGCTCTGCACAAGAAAACTGGCTGAGATTTACTGGAGTAAATCCGTAGAAACAAACAGCCTTTACTTGCACCGCTACTCAAATCGCCTCCTAAATGCGGATGACAACTTTCCATATTTTCTGGTAGCAACGGTGGGGTACGAAGATTGCCACAACCAATATTCTCGTAGTAGTGGTCGGTAACGAAGATCGTCTACAACGCAGCTCCACTCCTCAACTCAAGTCTACCCAGGGACTTTACCCAACGTAGCCAGCAACATTACTACATGGCAATCAACTCCAAGGATATATATATATATATATATATATATATATATATATATATATATATACAGTATATATATATATATACATATATATATACAGTATATATATATATATATATATGATTGTATCATATTGTAACTTTTCACATTTCCTCTTATACACATATATTCATACTTTTTTTCTTCTTTTTTTACAGTACTGTATCATCTGTGTTCACCTCACCTCACCACGATCCAAAATACCTCATCACCCAGGAACCAGACAATCACCATATCATATTTGGTAAGTAGATACAATTTCCGTGATAAGTTTCGCCTAGTGGCTACTCTCTATTACCTTTGTGTTTATATTTTATGACGCGGCCCCAAATATCTCAACCCCCACACAATTATTGTACTCGTTCCCTTTCTGCCAAAATCTCACCCATTCCAAACATGTCTACCACTTTCGATTACAACTATCTACACCCCGCACCTGAGACAAAATCTCATAACAATAATCAAGAGAATATTTTTCCAAAATTTAAAGGACGGAATATTCCCGTACTTTCCGAAGTTGAAACTGAAATCACACATAGAAATGTCACAGACGACACAACCAAAAATTCCATCCTCAAATCAAAGACGTATCTCAACGACACATTCGTAGGTGATATAATCCAGTCCGACATTTTTGAGGAAGTAGACACATATCCAGAGTTTGTTCAAAATTTCAAAAATTCCTTTGCAGCATTTGATCAACTTTGCTCACTCTCACCCCAACACTCATTGGCCACAAGATACAATACCAGCTTACATAAAACAAAGGAAAGAGTGGTAAAAATTGCATACATTTTTAAAAGCGAGATTAGGGAAAGCTTCAAAAACTCAGCCTGGGTTACAGACAACAAAATTTCACTCGAACACGTAGTCTCACTGCTAGGTTATTTCCGACTACTTTCTCAATTATAAACCATAAAAGCTGGCACAATTCCATTTACACCAGGCACCAAACTAGGAGAATTTTCCAGAAATTTCTTCGATACGGAAAGAACAATTGCTCACATCCACAGTCATGTACCTATCACCCCAACCCACACAGTAGCTCTTGACCTTCTTAAGTTACCACTCACCCCAGCGGAAAACAATACCTCTTTGTTTGTGCAGACCATTTTACCGATTCTGCATTCCTTTGCCCTTACCAGACAAGACAGCACAACACGTTGCACAAACGATTGTTGATAAACTCATGCCAGTACACTACACCCAAAACACTCATTTCAGACAACGGAACAGAGTTCAGCAATGAAATTCTCACAAACACTTGTAAACACTTTAACATCACGAAATGCAACATTACTCCTTATCACCCTAGCTCTAACGGTTTAGTCGAGAGACAGAACCGCAAAATCCTAAACGTTCTGTGACATCTTGCCTCTGACATACATTCCTCTTGGGATGAACATGTACCAATGATCCAAGCTTGCATTAACAGGTCAATATCGGAGTCACCACATTTTGTACTCTTTGGCTCGGACAAAAAGCTCCCATATGATCTCTTTGCGTCAGACTTAGCCTCCATTTACAATTTCGACAATTATGTCAAAGTACAAAATTTCAACATTATCTTCGAAAGAATTCACAATATCCTTACTCTCGCCAAAGACAATATGACACGGCTTCATAATACAGGAGCAAGAGTTTGCATAGATGAAATTGGAGACCTTTCGCGTTATTGGCCTTGTACCAAACAATAAAGTCAAAGCACTTAGTTTTCAGAATTTAACAGAGACAGTCCTACACAAAGATAATATTAAAGTAGTACCTCGAGGCCTAGACCTCCAGCATATCCCATCTCCATCTCCAACAACCACTCCATCAAAAGATTTTCCATCTACTCTCCAACTCCACCTACTCCTGTTCTTTGATACAACTTACGCATAAAAGTCACTATATAATATAATATCTTCTAGGTGAATGGAATTGTATCTACTTTCCACATGCCCTTGGATTTAAGTGAATATTATTGAATTATCTTCTACGAGCAAATCGCTGAGGACAGCGACAGATATCCGAACCAGGCGCTGTTGGAAGAATATGTATTACACGTCACAGGACGTCACAACTACACGTAACAGGACGTCACACTACGAGAAGATAGATATCAAGCTATACGACGTCGCATACGTCGCAGCAGCAGCACCAAACGGCTGTTGAGCTTCAGGTCTAACCAGAACCCGACCGGAGTCCCACTTAGCAATGGAATTAGGCCGACCTAGCCTTGACCTCTTAGGACATCTGGTCCGCACAACGATACGACCGTTGAGAAGCGTACGTCCACAGAAAAAATAAACCTTATATCTTATTTTTCACAGTAT
>NC_134787.1:32170100-32192600 GCF_046742065.1 Oratosquilla oratoria
ACATAAGAATGGAGAATGCCAGAGACCATAAGGTCTACACCAGGCAGTTCGATGTCCCTTACTACCTGTCATCCTTATCCATAAAGTTATCTTATCTTTTCTTAAATCAACCAATTATTTCAGCGCTTACTGCATCGCTATTAAGTCTAATCTTTTCATTAAGCACTCTGTTGGTAAACCTTATGTCCCGGATGAGGCCGAAGCGAGGCAACAAAAACTCTGGACGTTGGGCGACAAGACACTGGGCCACCACGACTCGCAGAGAAGTTTATTGGTGAAGTTTTTCAGGATAAGTTTACATTCGGGAACAGGCTGTCGGCTGACTCTGCTGGGAATACACTGACGGTGGGCCGGACGAGGTCTGAGGGTCAAGCTTCGAAAGGGGGATGGGAGAGACTTTGACGGGGAAAAACCTTGATGAAGGAGGACCTTCCCAGAGGGGGGGACCTTCCAGCAGGTGACCTTCCGAGAAAGGGACCTTCCCAGAAGGGACCTTCCGAGAGGAGACCTTCTGGAAAGGGACCTTGCGGCAGGGGACTAGACCATCCGAGAGGAGACCTTCTGGGAAGGGACCTTGCGGTAGGGGACTTGACCATCCGAGAGGGGAATTGCAAAAGGAGTTCTTCCGAAAAGAGACCTTACAAGAAGAACCTTGAAGGAGAAGACCTTCGAGGACCTCGCTAGAAGATACCTTGCAGGGAAAAATCTGACAATAAATACCTGTAGAGGAGGTGGGCGAGGAGAGGGCTTCGAAGGGAGACCCTAACAAGGGAGAATCCTGATATTGGGGACTCCGACGACCCTGACAAGGACGACCCAGATACGGGACATGCCGAGAAGAACCTAGTGAAGGGGACCTCACGAAGGAGAACTTAGGGGACTGACGAAAGGGAAGTATTGATGGCGAAGAACCGGTAGGGACTCGGTTGGGGAGGGGGGGGGGTAGACATGATGAGGGGGAGGTAGGGAGGGCAGCCGAAGGGGAGTGGGGGAAGTTATCGAGTTACGGAGTCGAGTGGCTATCGACAAGAGGCGTCGACTTCGCCTCAATATCTTCGGTGCATTATAAACATATTAACCTTTTCAGACAGGTTTTACAGATTTTGTTGTATCAATGTCGCCAAACGATTTTATTCAACTAAGAGTGTGTAGAGTCAAGTCAAAATGAACCATGACTAATCGAGATGCCATTTACAATTAAATAATTTGACGTTGACCATGAATACATATGTAACCTGCATCGTTAGATCGAATGGATTAAAAACAACTGAGCAAGCCAGACAAAAAGTCTTCTGGCGTCAGTCAAAAAACCGTCGCCGTGACAACGGGATTAACGCCTTCAATTCGGTAGACCCCCTCACCCACATTAGATATCTTATTCTGTAATGTGGCTGTCACCGTTTTGAAGGGGTTATGTCCTCGAATGACCTGGTTCCAGGTCATGGCACCGAATCAGGGGCAACAACTCTTCCGCGGCTCTTGTTCCAGATACTTTGTTTAGTGATTGTACACGTGACGGAAGTCTTATCGAATATTGCCCGCTATCGTAGTGTCCGACAAAGAGAGAGAGAGAGAGAGAGAGAGAGAGAGAGAGAGAGAGAGAGAGAGAGAGAGAGAGAGAGAGAGAGAGAGAGAGAGAGAGAGAGAGAGAGAGAGAGAGAGAGAGAGAGAGAGAGAGAGAGAGAGAGAGAGAGAGAGAGAGAGAAGAGAGAGAGAGAGACAGAGAGAGAGAGAGAGAGAGAGAGGAGAGAGAGAGAGAGAGAGAGAGAGAGAGAGAGAGAGAGAGAGAGAGAGAGAGAGAGAGAGAGAGAGAGAGAGAGAGAGAAAA
This sequence comes from Oratosquilla oratoria, assembly GCF_046742065.1. NCBI lineage: Eukaryota > Metazoa > Arthropoda > Malacostraca > Stomatopoda > Squillidae > Oratosquilla > Oratosquilla oratoria. Next base: position 32,171,929 of record NC_134787.1, read on the forward strand.
TCAGTGATAGGAACTGAAACATCAAACCCGGGTCATTCACATAGGAGTTCATATTGTGAATATTCCACACACTAAACTAAACAGAGAAGTTTGCAGGTGTGACATGGCAGATATTGGTACAGTTGTGCGATTTATCTGAGAATAATTTTGGAGAGGTCTTTGTTCAGCAGTGGACTACTTTGACCTAATCATCACTAAAAGTCACTCATGCCTACCAATCGTACCAAATCAACAAGGGTAGTATTCTCAATTCCGCACTCCCTCTTCCCCCAAATCAGGTACACTTCTTGGAAGCACTGTACCTGGAAAATAATAATAATAATAATAATAATAATAATAATAATAATAATAATAATAATAATAATATAATAATAATGATAATAATGATAAATAATAATGATAAATAATAATGATAATAATAAATAATAATAATAAATAATAATAATAATAATAAATAATAATAATAATAATAATAATAATAATAATAATAATAATAATAATAATAATAATAATAATAATAATAATAATAATAATAATAATAATAATAATAATAATAATAATAATAATAATAATAATAATAATGATAATAATGATAATAATGATAATAATAATAATAATAATAATAATAATAATAATAATAATAATAATAATAATAATAATAATAATAATAATAATAATAATAATAATAATAATAATAATAATAATAATAATAATAATAATAATAATAATAATAATAATAATAATAATAATAATGATAATAATGATAATGATAATAATAATAATAATAATAATAATAATAATAATAATAATAATAATAATAATAATAATAATAATAATAATAATAATAATAATAATAATAATAATAATAATAATAATAATAATAATAATAATAATAATAATAATAAATAATGATAATAATGATAATAATGATAATAATAATAATAATAATAATAATAATAATAATAATAATAATAATAATAATAATAATAATAATAATAATAATAATAATAATAATAATAATAATAATAATAATAATAATAATAATAATAATAATAATAATAATAATAATAATAATAATAATAATAATAATAATAATAATAATAATAATAATAATAATAATAATAATGATAATAATAATAATAATGTATCGAAGAGAGGTCAGCAAAACATTTCAAGTTATATAAATAAAATTAATCTATTTTGTACCGGGTGGCATTTTTTCTTTTATTCTATCTACCACCAGGCTATCTTATTGCTTTCCGTTTGGCAATCCTTTGTCAATAACGGAGAAAAAAAATATGTCATGAGATGATTTTCTCTCGAGTTCTCTTTGGGTTGGTGGCGTAATCGGAAGCGTGCTGGTCTCGCATTTGCTCATTTGTGTCGAGAGTCTTCCTCTTCTCTGATTCTCGGTAGTGACTGTCATCTACCCCCAACAGTCCCTAAAATACATAAGGCAAAGGTGACAGCTTCGGCTGCAGCTACGCGTCTCCTGATGTAAGCTCCTCCTCCTCCTCCTCCTCCTTCTCCTCCTCCTCCTCCTCCTCCTCCTCCTCTTCTTCTTCTTCTTCTTCTTCTTCTTCTTCTTCTTCTTCTTCTTCTTCTTCTTCTCCTTCTTCTAAAGATTACAAAGAAGAACATGCTAACAGGACATCTTTAGGCCCATAATTAGGTCGGATGCGAAAAAAAAAAAATGAATGAATAAACAAATAAATTCATAAGCAAACAAACAAATATAATGATAATTTATAATACAAACACAAAAAATGGTATTAAATAAATAATGATAATAAATAAATAAATAAAAAAAAATAAGATATAATAAATGGCACCGAATCAGGGGCAACAACTCCTGTTAGCATATTGCTTTATGTGTTTATCTAAAGGATTAAGGATTACAATGGCGAGCATGTCGACAGGAGACCTTTTGGTCCATATCAAGGTCGGATGCGAAAAAAATAATGATAAACAAATAAATAAAAACTATAATAAAGTAAATAATTATATTATAGTTTTTATTTATTTGTTTATTTATCATTAAAGGAATCTTAAAACTTCGAACTGTGCTACATTGCACTGTCTTTGCAAGAAGTTTACTCCATTCATTTACTACACGGTTGGTGACGTTGTTTCTACCCACTTCCAATTTAAAACTACTTTTTAACAGTTTGAGATCCTTATTTTTTTGTCTGATTCGCATTCAATGTGAAAATTTTGCCACTTTTGATGTCAATTCCTTTTAGAGTTTTAAAGACCTGTATCAAATCACTCATGATTCTATGTTTTTTTCATGGAAAATATATTTATATGCTTCAGTCGATTTCCTTATGATTTATTTTTTATATTTGGAATCAGTTTTGTGGCTGGCCGATGTACTTTTTCCAATTTGTCAATGTTTTTAATGAGATTCAGCACATATATATATATGTATGTATATATATATATATATATACATATATATGTATATATATATATAATACATATATATATATATATGTATATATATATATAATACATAAGAGGATCACAGTAAGTGATCGAAATATCCAGATCTCTACATCTTCGCTTATTCTTCTCCGAAAGTGGGTCATCAGTATTATATATATATATATATATATATATATATATATATATATATATGTATTCATTATTTGAGATGATTGTGTTCTTAGGAAAGCACTTGCTCCACTAAAACTAGCGGTGCGCGAAGGTGCTAAGCAACCTTCTGCCGGTACCCTTCATTAGTCTATCCCCCAACAATAAATTTGCCCTCCCCACTTTCTTATTTATCAAACATTAATAAGAAATTTATAATTACTTGAAGTCTACTATTTCTCATTTCTATTGTCTTCCTTAAATCTCTTCTTTATTGTCAAAGAAACAATAAACTTCACTTTTCGGAGTAATATTGGTCCCTAGGATAGAAGCGCTGGTGACTTGGCACGGGGTGTTATGAGGATATATTAAGAATCAATGGCCTTTAGGTTTTTCAATTCTCAATACCCTTGATTCTGCAAAACAAAAATATTCAACTGGAGTTTTCTTCCAGTCTCTAGATATAATATTCTCTCTCTCTCTCTCTCTCTCTCTCTCTCTCTCTCTCTCTCTCTCTCTCTCTCTCTCTCTCTCTCTCTCTCTCTCTCTCTCTCTCTCTCTATCTCTATCTCTATCTCTCTCTCTCTCTCTCTCTCTCTCTCTCTCTCTCTTTCTCTCTCTATCTCTATAATCTGTTTGTTTTTTTATGGCAAAGGTTTTCATTGCTCCCGATGATTAATTTGTTTTGTAATTCTTAGATGTCAACGAACTACAAAAGATTACAAAGGAGGAGCATGCCGACAGGAGACCTTTTGGTCCATAACTGGGTCGTATGCAAAGACAATTATAATAATGACAAATAAATGGATAAATAAATAAATAAATAAATAAATAAATAAACAAAAATAAATAAATAAATAAATAAATAAGTAAATAGAATAAACAAATAAATAAAATGATGATAATATAAACAACAATAAATAAAATAAGTAAATATATAAACAGGTAAAGTTATATAATATACAAACAGGTAAATAGTAAATAATGATAAGTTTACAGATAAATAATAATAAATAATCAAAGAAATAATAATAAACAGGCGAACAAATAATAACAAATATATAGACAAATAATATAAGTTAAATGGCAGCCATTACAGATTTATGCTTAAGTGTTTACCTAAACGAATCTTAAAGCTTCGAACTAAACTACATTGAACTGCCTCTGGAGGGAGTTTATTGCATTCATTAACTACACGGTTGGCGACGTTGTTTCTACCCACTTCCAAATTAAATATATTGCCTGACAGTTTGAGACAATTATTTCTTGTCTGACTTGCATTCAGTGTAAAAATTTTGCCACTTTTGATGTTGTCAGTTCTCTTTAGAGTCTTAAAGATCTGTATCAAATAACCTCTGACTCTACGCATTTTTAGGTATAGTCGATTTTCATATGATTTATTTTTTATATTTGGAATAATTTTTGTGAGTCGCCGTTGTACTTTTTCCAGTCTGTCAATGTCTTTAATGAGATTCGGTGACCATACGGAAACAGCATATTCCAAATGTGGACGAACTAACGATTTATATAGCTTGTTAATGAGAGATGGACTTTTGAAGTCAAAAGATCGCGCAATCAGTCCTAGGGTCTTATTCGCTTTTTCAGAGGCTGAAATACACTGGATAGATGATTTCAGATCGTTACTGATAATTGCGTCGAGATTCTTTTCACTATCTACTCTTGTTAACGAATTTCCAAATAACTTGTAATCGTACTTACTGTTGTTTTTACCTATGAGCATAACTTTGCATTTACTTGTGTTAGATTTCATTAGCCACTTTTTAGACCATTGCTGTAGTTTATCTAAATCTTCTTGAATATCTAATTGATTTAAGTTTTGTATCATCAGGAAATTTGGTGGTCTATATCATTTATATATACTATGAATAGAAATGGCCCAAGAACGGAACTCCATTCGTAACATTTTTCTATCTAGAAGTTTTGCCATTTAGAATAATTTTGTTTTTGATCGTTCAACAAATTACTAGTCCAACTTATTCCGTGTGAAGCTAATTTAGTAAGTAGTCTTTCGTGGGGACGGTATCAAAAGTTTTTGCAAAGTCTGGATATGTTAAATTTATATTGTTTCTTTTGTCATAATTCGAGCTGACTGTGTTGTAGAATTCGAGTAAGTTAGTCATGCATGAAACGTTTCCTTCTGAATCCATGCTGGCTATCACTTATCAAACAGTTACTTTTTAAATTATGTTCGATAGCATGTCTGATGATAGTTTCCATTATTTTTCCTGTGATTGAAGTCAAGCTTATAGGCCTGTATTTTTTGTCACCTTTTTTTAATGTGGGAGTAATGTTAGCTAGCTTCCATTCTCTTGGGACATCTCCGGATAGGATGAATTTCTTGAAAATAATTTCTACATACATACATACATATACCAAGGCTTTTTCCCCCTTCCAAGAGAGGTAGCCAAAAAGGGAAAGGCATAAAAACACTCCCACCCATTTCATCCCTAAATACACTCCACACCCCTCCCACCCTTCCTCTCATCTGAGCACCTCCTGGATGACGGGTCATCCCTGCACCCTGCCCACCGCCCTGGGTCAGAAGCAGAACAATAATTTCATTTTTTAATTTCCTTTAAGATTCTTGGATGCCAATGGTCAGGGCCTGGTGTTTTATTAACTTTGAGTTTTTATATACACCTTTTATTTATTTATTTATTTTTTTGTTATATTTACCTTGGTTAGTAAGTTCACCCTAGACTTTTCACAGGTTTCAGTTTGGAGTTCGCTTTGAGGTGTTTCGTTTACGAATACTGAGCTAAAATAATTGTTAATTTATCACATATTCCTTCATTTGAATATTCAAGTTGACCGTCAGCAGATTATAGTGGGCCAATGGGGTTCCTAATTAGCTTTTTATCTCTAATGTATCTGTAGAATTTTTTGGGATTCTCTTTGGATTTATCAGCGATGTTCATTTCGTATTGTCGTTTTCTTATTTTCATTGTCTTTTTTAAATCTTTATTATTACATAACTCTGATAGTCATTAGGTACACCCGAGCACTTGTATATCTTATAAACCGGTCTCTTTTTAGTGATACTTTTTTCAGTTTCTTTGTCAAGTCATTTTGGAGAAGCCTGATTTGGTGGGCGTCTGTCCTTAAACGGGATGTAAGTATTAATCTTTATAGTAAGCTTATTTTGAAATATTTCTCATATCCGATCTGTAAGCTGAAGCTCGTGATGTAGTCCTATGAATTGAGCTTTACTAAAATCGGGCATTTTAGATACACAAGTATCTACTCTTTTCTTTTTTTTTAGCAGTTTGAATCTAAGTTGTGATCACTACTTGCAATAGTTTCACCAACTTCTACATCGGTTATCATGCTTTCGCGGCTAGTTATCAATAGATCGAGTAAATTTCTATATCTTATGGGTTCTTTTACATGCTGAACTAAGTAATTGTCACCGAGAAAATCTATCAAGCGACTACCTATATGGCCATGTTCAAGGGTCATCCAATCAATGTCAGTAAAATTGAAATCACCCATTATCAATAAGTTCCGGTTGCAGAAACTAGACAGTTCTTGAAACAACATTTTGTCGTCTGCTAATGATAATATCTTTGGCCTATATATTACACCTTAATTTTTTGTTCATTTGTTTGGATTAATTCTACCCACAAACTCATATGTATCCTAGTTCACTTTCTCTAAAACACAGGCATGGACGTCGCTTTTAATGTACAACAGAACACCCCCAACTTTCTTGTGGTTTCTATCCTGATGAAAGTGTTATATTCCGCAATATTAAATTCAGCTTCAAACTCTCCACCATTTAACCATGTCTCGGTTATTCCTATCATATCGAGATTTTTGCTTTTGACATACGCCTGGATTACTTGGAATTTGTCCCTAATACTACAAGCATTAAAGTATATGGTTTTAAGAAAATCATAATTATTTCTTTTTGACTGGTTTTGAGCTTCAACATCATGCCTTACATTATGATTTTGTTCTTTATTGACATCTTGCTCTATATTGACATTTGGTTCTTCATTGATATGCAGTGACTCATGGACATTTGCCCCATCACGAACATTTGGTCCCTCACGGTCATCCGATCTCTCATGTACACCTTGCGGCATCAATTCCTAACATGATATTCTGTCCTCCACTGATATTATATCCTACCGTGATATTTTGTCCTCCAATGTCATCACATTAGATCGTGATATTTTGTCCTTTATTGACATTACAGCCTAATGTAATATTTTGTCCTCTACTGACATTATATCCTAAAATGGTATTTTCTCCTCTACCGACATCATATCCAATATTATATTTTGTCTTACACTGACATATTGCTCTATATTAGTGCTCCTCCCTACTCTGTTATTACCAATACATTCTATTTCCCATTCCCTATGAGATTCTACCTCCCAAAAAAGGAACTAATTCTTTACAAATTCCCACAATGAGGTTTGTAAGAACATATTTGTCTTTGCGAGTAAGGTGGATCCCATCAGAAGCATAAAGGTCATGACGCCTGGAAAAGAGATACCAAGGATCAAGAAAGTGGTATCCCAGTTGCATGCACAATTGTGATATCCTTTCATTAGTCCCTATGGCTCTACTGTTCCATCATGAGACAGCGCAGATCCTCGGAAGTATCCCACAAACTACGTGACGGCTTCCAAGTTCCTTCATCTCCTGAAGAAGGACCTTATAATTCCGAACAAGTTCCTCTGATTTCAACCTATCCACATCGTTACTTCCCGTGTGAACAATCGTAACCGTGTTCGTCCACCTCTGTTCCCTGATGGTCTGGGTACAATCGGCAATCCCACGGCCCGGTTGACATACAAGCTTGCAACGTCGTTTAGTCTTCCACTGAAGGATGTCGTCATAGCTTCGCTTCATGAAGTCTCCTACCACCAAGAACTCCTGATTTCCAGCCACCTCATCTTCCGTAAGGCACCCGCTTACCGAACGCGGGGCTTGACAAACGGGACCCAATGGAAAGCCACTTGCTCCCGATTGTGAGGAGATGGAATGCTCTTTGGTTGAGACGGTCCTCCAGGTTCACACAACTTTCACAAGCCATTTCGCTCCTCCTTCGGCAATACAAACGGCAAAGAGAAAATATAAATCAACAAAAGAAACAAAAGCGGTCACTAAATAAACTAAATACACGAAGCTTACTCTGCTTACCTTATACTATTACTCCTACCTTTGGAGTACAGTAACCGACTACTGTTTTGATTCTAATTACTAGAACACTATACTTTATCTTATACCTGTAACTGTATAACGCTATACGTATGAAATTTACAAAAACACAACACAATCACTTGTACAGTAAACTTCACAGGAAGTAATAAACTTAACAAGAGGTATTTGCTAGCTAGTTTCTCGGCAGCAAACGAGTTCACTAGCTAAGTCTCTGAGCAGACTAAGTTCACTAGCTGAGGTCTCTGAGCAGATTGAGTTCACTGGCTGAGGTCTCTCAGCAGACTAGCTGTTCTTCATCATAACATACACAGTAAATCACGACAATCATTTCAACAGCTAAAAACTTTTGTTCTCAAATAACACTATGCCAATGTATGAAGAACGTTCATATACGGAAGTCCTCATCTACTGAATAAAATCGTCTGAGGTTAACCAAACCAAAATCTAAGAACACAAATATAGTTAGGTTTTGTATTCTTTATCATGTGGGATAATTGTATTTCATAGGGTATACGACTAATATTTTAGTTTCGTTTCTTGCATCTAGCATCTATTCTTGTAACCGTCAGGCGATTTTATTCGGTTGATGGGAAGCTCCCTCTACTGGGGAAAGGTTGACCAACACTATCTTATTTTCTTTTAAAGGAATGCTATTTCAATTTTTCGACAAATGATTCAGCCAATGAAGGCGAACACCGACACGACCAAAGCGATACATTTTTTAAAAGAGCCGACCACAGTAGCATGCATCCCGAGTTCAGATCAATTCTCTCCGACATACGGAAGCTGTACAATAATCGAAATTATTTCTTCTTCTTTGAGAACGTGGCTATATTCCGTCGCAAGTGGGGAAAAAAAGGAGATTAAAAACACGGAGACACTCCATGGGCAGCCCAGAAATAACGGTCGCCAGACACGACGATCTGTTAATGAGTCGACATGACGTCATCGACAGGGCTTGGAGGATCCACGAAGTATCAACAAAGAAGAATGATGAGACTGGAACTCGAACGAGCATGTGACTCCTTTGCCAAGCTGACTCATCTCCAGCTAAATAAAAAATTCTATGGTTAAAAAGAAATGAAAAACAAAAACCTTAAGAGTGTCGCCACGATTAAGAATCTCGATGAAAATAATCAACCCTTTATTATTTCATGTCCATTTTGTATGATACAATCGTACGTATATATATGTACACAGGACATGCTCTCCATTACGGCAAACAGTAATTACACTAATCTAACAAAAACAACAAAACTGCATATTAAATTCAATATGGACATTTGTTAGGTATTCAATAAATTTTAACTCTTTCAAAGAACTACCAGTTAAAAAAAAATCCGTACAACATTCCAGAGAACATATAAAAGAGTGAATTCCTACCTACCCACACTAACACATGACTATACACTCTCCAACGTTTCACAAATTTTCGCCTTTAAGGTTACTTTGTTCTGAAATTGTTCCTTTAAATCACTTTTAGAATTTATTATTTTCTTTCTTCACCAAGTGGCTTGTTACTACTTTGTATGAAAAGTATGAAAATACCGTGCCAAAGTACAACGCCTAAGGAAAAAAGTATAAAAATACGAGTGTTTTAATATAAAAATACGAAAATTAACGGAGGAAAATGCATCATGAAAAAGAATGAACAGCAAAATGAGGAAAAATAGACAAGAAAAAAGCACGTAAGATCACAGCCCCTAAGCAAAAAAAGAAATAGTAATAATGATAAATAGAAAATACGAATAAAGTACGACATAAAAAAAGAACAAGGAAAAATGCATCACATAAAACGCGTTAACGGTAAAAATGGAAAATAGAAAAAAAAAAAAAAAAATGAAAAAAAAAAAAAGATAATAAACCGGATTATATCATTTCCCAGGATCTCTGAGATGGCGACTACTTCTCCGCCGGAATTGACAAGTACCTGCAGTACCGCTAGTTGACAAGAAATAACACTTCTGAGAACCGACCAGGTCGCCGCACCGCCACGCAATGGCGGAGGCGGGACCCGAGAAGTGTTGAACACAGGATAGTGGTCCAGAGGACGGTCGTGGGAGATGAGCTATTATAAAGAGGTAAATAAGTAGATGGGTAGGTAGGTAGATGGGTAAGTAGATGTGTGTGTGTGTGTGTGTGTGTGTGTGTGTGTGTATTTACCTGGTTGTATTTTACGGGAAGGGGAGCGCTCGTGGTGTCATGTCCGTGTGTGTGTGTGTGTGTGTGTGTGTGTGTGTGTGTGTGTGTGTGTGTGTGTGTGTGTGTGTGTGTGTGTGTGTGTGTGTGTGTGTGTGTGTGTGTGTGTGTGTGTGTGTGTGTGTGTGTGTGTGTGTGTGTGTGTGTGTGTGTGTGTGTGTGTGTGTGTGTGTGTGTGTGTGTGTGTGTGTGTGTGTGTGTGTGTGTGTGTGTGTGTGTGTGTGTGTGTGTGTGTGTGTGTGTGTGTGTGTGTGTGTGTGTGTGTGTGTAAAACAAGATCATATAGTCACAAGGATGAGATGGATCGACGAAAGTAAACAAATGGAGGGAAATAGAGGAGGAACGAAAATAGAGGAAGGAGAAGGAGCAGAAGAAGACGGGGAGAGGAAGAGGAGGAGGAAGAGGAAGTAGAGGAGGATGAGGAAGAGGAGAATGAAGTGGAAGAGGAGGAGGAGGAGGAGGAAGAAGAAGAGTTGGGTGGGGTAGAATGGAGAAGAGCATGTGGCTTGCGGAACTGACGACGAAGCTGTCTTAGGAGCGCGGGAGAGGATGCAGAGGAGGATGCGGAGGAGGAGGAGGAGGCAAAGGCTAGTCGTGTCTTCGGGGAGAGAATGATCAGGTGAAAAGGTCTGCACACAAGGAGTGCGGAGGTGGATGGAGGATGGGGAACATGGGGGAGAAGATGGGGAAAAATAGAAGACGAGGAAAGAGAAGAGGAACAGGAGGAGGAGGAGGAGGAGAGGGAGGAAGAAGAGGAGGAGGAGGAGAAGGAGGAGGAGGTGGAGAAGGAGGAGGAGGAAGAGGAGGAAGATTTTATTATTCTGAGAGTGATGAACATTGCTTCTATTCTTGCGGACAATATCGCACCGTTGAGGTGGGGGTCACAGAGATCTTAAGTCGGGTAGCGCAAAATAAGGATGAGTAGATATTTGTCTCTATTCATAAAATAATGCGAAGTGACTCTGGTCCGTAGAGGTATCACTAAAATATGCAGTCAATACCCCTTTCGTGGAGACGGACGAAGTGAAGATGACGAGGAGGAGGAAGAGGGAGAGAAGAGCAAGAAGAGATGAAGAGGAGGAAGAAAAGCAAGTGATGGAGAAGATGAGAAGGAGGGAGAGAGGAGAAGGGCAAGAGGGGGAAGGAGTACAAGGAAGAACAAGACAAGGATGAGAAGAAGAAGAGAACAAATAGGAGGAGGAAAAGGAAGAGGAAAGAGAGGAAAAGAAAAACAGAGGTCAAGGAGGAGGGAGACAGGGAGAAGAAGGATTAAAAGAACGAGGAAGACGTAGGAAAAGAAGTCGAGGAAAAGGAAGGAGGAGGAAGAGGAGGAAGAGAATAAAGGAGAGGAGGAGAAGGAGGTAGGAAAGAAGTAGACATAGGAGGAGACAGGAGGAGGCAACGAACAGTAAGAAAAAAGAAGGAGGACGAGGAGAAAGAGGAAGAGGAGTAGAAGTGGTTTGGTCTTTCAAAGCAGAGATACTAGGTCTGCGGAGGCCTGGCTATATACTAATGGCATGAGATGTCAATATGAACCGGAGTGAGGAGTGTGCGGCGATTGTACAGAACTGTGTGCTGACAGAGGAAGATCGTTATGTCAACGAAAAGGAAGAGGCCACCGAGGAGGAGCCGACCTAAGAAGGAGCGATCTAAGTGGATGGAGGAAGAGGAAGAGGAAGAGAAGTAGGAGGAGGAGGAGGAGGAGGTAAAGAAGAGGAAGAGGATGAGGAGGAAAGGATGAGGAAGAAAAGGAGTAGGATGAGGAAGAAAGGATAAGGAAGAAAAGGAGTAGGATGTGGATAAGGAAATGATAAAGAAGTAGAGGAGGAGGAGGAGGACGAGGACGAAAGAAGAGAAGAAAGAAGAGAAGGAGGAAGAAAAGAAGAAGGAGGAGGAAGAGGAGGAGGAGGAGGAGGAGGAGGAGGAGGAAGGACGACGAGGAGGAGCAATGAGGACAGAGAGAAGGGGAGGAGTAGGAGAAGAAACGTGGAAGGAAGACAAGATAGAAGAAGAAGAGAAGAATAAAAAGTTAGTCACGACTCATAGATTTATTCTGATTCCTTTCGAGTGATTTTATTCACTAAAGGTCCCCCCTCCCCCCTCTTTTCCACTTCCACTCCCCTAAGAAGAATTAAGTTTCTTATCTAGGAGATGATGTCAACTGGACGGAGAGTAGCAGTGTTGGAAGGAAGGAGGAGACGAGGATGGGAAGGTAAGAGGAAGAGGAGGAGGGAGGAGAGGAGGATGGGATGAAAGGAGGTAACAGAGGAGGCAGGAGAGGAAGGAGGGGAAGAGACATTGGAGAAACGTGGGTGAGGACGGAGGAAGTGGGGAAGAGGAATGAGGGAAGAGATGGAGAGGATACGGAAGGTGTGTGCGAGAGGGTAGGAGATACGGAGGAAGAGAAAAATAATAGAGGTAGAGAGGAAGTACAGAGAGAGAGAGAGAGAGAGAGAGAGAGAGAGAGAGAGAGAGAGAGAGAGAGAGAGAGAGAGAGAGAGAGAGAGAGAGAGAGAGAGAGAGATAAGAACATAGGAGGAGGAGGAAGAAGTGCTTCAAGAAAACAGCAGATGTGGACGTGATATTATGATGTCGGTGAACTAGTGACAGATGCAAGGAAGAGGAGGAGGAGGAGGAGGAGGAGGAGGAGGAGGAGGAAGAGGAAGGTGGACGGGGAGAAAAGAGGAGTGTGGAGGAAAGTATACAAGGAGGAAGGAGAAGAAGGAGGAGGCGTGAAGAGCAAGGAAGAAAAGGAGTGAGCGAGGAAGGGTTAGGAAGGAAGTGTTAAGTTAACGGAAGGAGGAGATGGAAGAAGAGGAGGTGGAGGAGGAGGAGGAGGCGGAGGAAGAGGAGGAAGAGGAGGTGGAAGAAGAGGAGGAAGAGGAGGCGGAAGAAAAGGAGGAGGAGGAGGGGGAGGAGGAGTAGGAGGAGGAGGAGGAGGAGGGTGACTCGCAGAGTGAGGACCAACCGCCCGATCGCTTGGGGGCCAAGGCAAGGTCCAGAGGTGCTGCATCTTTGGTCTTGGGACTCTGACCAAATTAGGAAATTCAAAAGGAAAGAGCGAATGCCGCCACATACGGAGAGAAATAGTTAATATTCGAGGTGATGCCGGAGAGGAGGAAATGAAATGATAAGGATGGAAGAAGATGTAACAAGAGAAAGGAAATGAATAATATAATGTGAGCGAGAAATGCAGTAAAGGACGCGAGGTAGCGGAGGAAAAGAAGATGCAATAAAGAAGACATAAAAGTAGAAAATGAAATTCTAAAACAGAGAAGAATTGAGCAATGAAAAATGACTGGAGTTGTTCAGGCGAGACGAAAAGGTTGTGATGATGATGATGATGATGATGATGATGATGATGATGATGATGATGATGATGATGATGATGATGATGATGATGATGATGATGATGATGATGATGATGATGATGATGATGATGATGATGATGATGATGATGATGATGATGATGATGATGACGATGACGATGACGACGACGACGACGACGACGACGACGACGATGACGATGATGATGATGATGATGATGATGATGATGATGATGATGATGATGATGATGATGATGATGATGATGATGATGATGATGATGATGATGATGATGATGATGGCGGCGGCGGCTATGACGGTGACACCGGTGATGGTGACAATGATGAAGATGATGATGATGACGACGACGATGACAACGAAACTTGTGAAGATAATGAAGCCATAAAGCTAATAACTCGGGGGAGTGGAAGAGGGGAAAGGAGAGGGGAAAAGGAGAGAAGGGAGAGGAGAATAAGAGAGCAGGGGAGGGGAGGGGGAAGGAAGGAAAGGGGAGAGAGGGTGGGGAGGAGGGGAGGGGAAGGAGGGAAGAAGAGTGGGAGAAGGGAAAGAGAGGGAGAGTAGGGAAGGAGAGGGGAGACGAGGGAAGGAGAGGGGAGGAGGGAAGGAGAGAGGGAGGAGGGAAGGAAAGGGGGAGGAAGGAAGGAGAGGGGGAGGAGGGAAGAAGAGGGGGAGGAGGGAAGGAGAGGTAGAAGAGGGGAGGCGAGGGGGAAGGAGAGAAAGAGAGGGGGAGGAGGGAATTAGAGGGAGAGGGGAGGGAATTTGAAGGGAGAAGAGGAAGGAAGGAAGACGAGGGATGAGGAAGGAAGGAAGACGAGGGAGGAGGAAGGAAGGGGGGAAGGGATGGGGAGGAGGGAGGAGAAGGGGGAGAAGGGGGAGAAGGGAACGAGGGAACAGAGGTCGAAGGAGGGGAGGAGCGTAAAAATCATCACAAGAAAAGAAAATTGAAGGAAAGAACGTAAACAAAAAAGAATGTCGACGAGAAAGAAAACTGAAAGAAAGACACGCATATAAAGACGGTAATTAAAGTAATAAAACCTAAACTAATCATAATGGCACACGTAGGGGGGCAATCATCGTTTAAGCTAATCACAGGGCCAGTCGGTCGTGCGTAATGACGATGGCACTGCCCGAGGAAGAGGGCTAAGAGAGAGAGGGGCAAAGAAAGAGCCAGAGAGAGGGCCAAAAGGAGTACCAGTAAAGAGAGCCAAAAAAAGGACCAGAGAGAGAGTCAAAAGGAGAGTCAAAAAGAGGGCCAGAGAGGAAAAAAAAAAAAAAAAAAAAAAACTGGCTACAAACAGGGCCAAAATATAGGCCAAAGAATTGGTGCTAAAAAGTGGACCAAAAAAAGGGCCAAAAGAGCGCTAGAAAGAGGGCCTAAAAAGAACCAGATATATGGTCAGTAAGAGGACCAGAAAGGTCCAAAAGGGGGCTAGAAAGAGGGATAAAAGAGGGTTGGGTATCTTCCTTGAACAGCCTGTTCATTCTGTGCCCAGCAGGTTATTTCATTCAGCGGATGAGAGACATCTGGCCCCTAAAGGCTGCCTAGGTTCTGATGTAAATTTCGGCTACCTCACGTAATAAACAACGTAATAATAGAATATATAATTATTTCTATATTGAATATATATACAGAATAGATAATTACATAAATATAAACAATAAGAATAAATAAATAGATATATAAGTTAATAAATGAATAAACATACACATGAATAAATAAACAAATAGATATAAACTCGAAGATATACTGATAGGAATGAATAACTAAATACATGAATGACAATATAAAACAAGTCAAACCTATAAAAATAAAATTTAGTCAACGTATATTTACATAAATAAATCAATCCATAGATAAATAAAATTACACATATATATATATATACATATATATACATATATATATATACACAGTATATATATATATACATATATATATATATATATATATATGTGTGTGTGTGTGTGTGTGTGTGTGTGTGTGTGTGTGTGTGTGTGTGTGTGTGTGTGTGTGTGTGTGTGTGTGTGTGTGTGTGTGTGTGTGTGTGTGTGTGTGTGTGTGTGTGTAAAACGATAATGAATATATACATAAAAAAGTGTTCCTTGAGTTTCCTCCACATTTCTCAGTTATGATGAATTTCCACACACCCAAGCATTTATCGAAAATTTGACCCTACGCGTTTCGAAGAACCCAGAGATAAAAAAGAAAGAATATGTATATATATATATATATATATATACATATATATATATATATATATACATATATATATATATATATATTCAGTATATATATATACATAAATATATTTTATATATATATACATATATATATACAGTATATATATATATATATATATACATACTGTATATATACATATACATATATATACATATATCATAAATTTATACATATATATATATACATATATATATATATATATATATATAATATATATATCCACAAGGTGCTAAGATGAGAGATTAGGGTGGAGGGGTGTGGAGTGTATTCAGGGATGGAATGGGTGGAAATGATTTTATGCCTTTTCCTTTTTGGCTACCTCCCTTGTAAAGGGGAAAAAGCCTTGGTACATGTATGTATGTATGTATGTATACATATATATATATGTGTAATCTAATATATATATATATATAATATATGTATATATATATATATATATATATATGTATATATATATGCATACATGCACACACACACATATATATATATATATATATATATATATATATATATACATATATATATATATATATATACATATAAATATATATATATATATATATATGTATATATATATATATACATATACATACATATAATTTATTTATCTATTTTTTTTTAGCATTCTTTTGATGTATCATGCTTCACGGCCTCGCTTTACCATCGATAATCAGCCATTACTTCACTATTCCGTAATCCTTGAAGGGAGAAAAAACTCCTTCACATTTCTCACATTTAGGAGAGAATTTTCTTTCAGTTTCTCATCTTTTATGTCTGCGGTTACCTACTTCCAACCCTAGCGCACATGCTAAAGGCTTTGTTTTGGCTGTCGCCAGGTGACGTTATTCATCTGAAGAATAATGGCGCCATCGAGCTTAACTTCTTATAATAACTTCAACGCTGAGACACATTTTGCATTTTTTTTTTTTATAGCGAACGTCAATTTCAATTGGGTGAAATTATGTCCCTTTGGGCGACGGTATGCACGAATTCTGTTCCGTTGATATCAGGCGATTTTATTTATGTAAGAAAAAAGTCTCGTACCGTTCACGTTATAATGAGAGATAAATAGATAGAGAGAGGGATGTCGGGGTCAGGGTTCGTAGAAGCCATGCTGTATCCTCCTCCGCTCCGCGGTGAACACAATAATATTCTATTGAGCTGGGGAAGAGGGACTCCGAAATAATATATATATATATATATATATATATATATTAATGTATATATATATATATATATATATATATATATATATATTATATATATATATATATATATATATACATATATATATATATATATATATGTATATATGTATTTATGTATATATATATATATATATCAATATCTATCTATCTAGCCATATATATATATATATATATGTATAAATATATATATATATGTGTATATATATATATATGTATATATATGTATGTATATATATATGTATATGTATATATATATATATATATATATATATATATATGCATGCGTTGTTAAAGTCAACAGCTGTGATAGCATTATTCTGTTTATAGAATTTCTTTTCTATGTTGCGCACGAATGTGCTCTCGCTTGGATGCAGATCTCTTAGTAGAGTACTGAAGTCCATGGTGTTTTCCTCTAGACGTCTTTCGGCCTTAACTGGCCATCTTCAGGCGGTGTTAACTGATTGAACTGTTGACAGAGAATGACTCGGTTTGGCCGCATGTTTATATATATCAGCGGGGAGCGGAGAGCTGAAACGTTCGCCCGCCAATCAGTGCATGGGAAGCGCTCTCTGCCTTCTGGTTGGTAATGGCGCTTTAGGCTGCTGCTGGATATTGATAACGGGTTTTTGGTTGTAAATGAGCACCGCTTCTGTCAGTTTTAGTCTTCTGGTGTCGTTGTTCCTTTCGATGATGGTGGTGGTGCCTTCCATATGATGTCTCTTAAATGCGAGTCCATGTTCTACAGGTGGTGTCTTCATATGGCGCCGTCCTGCAGATGTGCTGAAATCCTCATTAACAGTGTTGCAGTGGTGACGCCGATGTACCGAGAATTTAGGCGACTGCAGTCACCACTGGAACTTGTGTTGGTACACGACGTTCACCTCTTGCATTTCACTTGTCTTAGGGAAGCAGCAGTTCTTTACGGCTAAGTTGGATGTCTTTCTTGCTTTGTAATAAATGACGAGGTCGATTTTTGAAGCCGCATTGATATATCAGCCCTCAGCGAGATCCGCTTCTCTGAGGAGGGCAGCCTCAAAGAACACGACGCTGGCTACATCCTCTTCTGATCCGGGAAACCATCAACTGAAAGGCACCTGTCGGGCGTTGGGGTTATGATGAGGAACTCTGTCGCCTCCAAACTGGAAACACTACCCACGGGCCATTCAGACCGCGTCATGTCCATGTGCCTACCACTTTGAAAGCAAACAACATCTCACGCTTTTCAGTGTCTAAGCCCCAACTCTACTGGCAGATCCTACGGACAAAGACAGCTCTATTACGATCTGCGCAGACTTTTATACAACACCCCTGCAGGCGACAAGGTCTTGATCTTTGGCAACTTCAACGCAAGAGTCGGGAGGGACTCCGAAGCCAAGGAAGGAGTCGTTGGAAGACATGGTGTTGACAACCGTAACGACAACGGGCACCTTCTGCTCGAGTTTTGCACAGAACACCAACTTACCATTACCAACACAATCTCCCAACAGAAGACCGCCTGAAAACTACTTGTATGCATCCGCGGTCCAGACATTGACACCTACTTGACTATGTGCTTGTGCGTCAACAGGGTTGAAAGGTGTTCTACACACGAGAGTGATGCCCAGCGCAGAATGCCACACTGACCATCATCTCATCCGCTGCAACCCCGTAAAGAAACTCAACAGCGGCAGCCTGTGCCGGGAGAAGGTGAAAGCCAAGTTCCGAGAAGACCTACAGCAAGAGCTCGATGAATCTTTATGCACTGACCCCACTTCAGGCACCTTGTGGGAGAACCTGAAATCGGCAATTCTGAAGACATCTGAAGAAGTTCTTGGGTACACAAAGAAAAACAAGGACTGGTTTGATGAAAAAGGTAAGGAGAACCAGGACTTGCTAGCAAAGAGGCGGGCAACTCATCAAGCCCACCTCGCTCAACAAACCTGTCCTGTGAAGAACGCCTCCTTTCGACTCGCATGCAAGCAAACTACAGAAGACCTGGATGATGAGGATGGGGTATGCGTCAGGTACTGTCTGGATGGCAGCCTCTTCAACCTACGGCACCTCCAAGTCCACACCAAGACGCAGGGGAGACTGATTCAGGACTTTTTCTTCGCGAACGACGCTGCCCTCGTCGCCCATTCAGAGCGAACCCAGCAGAGCATCACGTCTTGCTTTGCAGACGCCTCGCGGCTCTTTGGTCTCGAGGTCAGCCTTAAGAAGACGGAAGTCCTTCATCAGTCTGCCCCACAAATCAACTACCACCAGCCCCATATAACCATTGGCGATACAGAGCAGAAATTAACACAGCAGTTCACTTACCTGGGCGGCACCATCTCATTCGATACAAGGATCGATAAAGAAATCTACAACAGATTTTGTAAGGCCAACAACTCTTTTGGCAGACCATACAAACTAGTCTGGAACAACAAAAATCCAAAGAGCAAGGCAAAGGGCTGTTGGTCTCACCACTCTTCTCTCTCTCTCTCTCTCTCTCTCTCTCTATCTATATATATATATATATATATATATATGTGTGTGTGTGTGTGTGTGTGTGTGTGTATTCATTTATATATATCGTATATATATGTATATATGATCTTTAGTCATCTCAATTACAAACGAAAAATTCACTCTCATCTAATAGTCAGAATGAAAAATTAAATACATACATCACAACAGAAAACAATACCTCTTTGCTCCTTTTTCTTTTAATCTATAATGTCCCTGGTTGCAGGTTGGTTTTTGTTATAATTCGCATTACGTGTACCCGTGTTCGTATCCAACAGCTGCCGACGATTTCTTGTACTCTGTAAGTCCGAGCACATAGGGCAAAGGGAACGATATCGGTCGCACCTAAGCCCCTTCTGGCGTGAGCCATTCATTTAGTTAACATAGACTGAGGCAGTACAAATTCTGATACCTTAATTGAAATATATATATATATATATATATGTATATATATATATACTGTATATATACATGTATACATACATATATATATATATATATATACATATATATATATATATATATATATATATATACATATATGAAAACTTTTGTTGTAATAGGAAAGTACACACACACACATACACACACACACACACACACACACACACACACACACACACACACACACACACACACACACACACACACACACACACACACACACACACACACAAACACACACACACACACGCACACACACACACACACACACACACACACACACACACACACACACACATCACACCACACACAAAGACATAGCATTACCACGCACACACACACACACTCTGAGCTCTCTTCCAACACACACACACACACACACACACACACACACACACACACACACACACGCACACACACACACACACACACACACACACACACACACACACACACACACACACACACACACACACACACACACACACACACACACACACACACACACACACACACACACACACACACACACACAAAAACAAAAACAAACAAACAAACACACACATATACGTACACAAACATACACACAAAATTATGTAAATACACTTCTCCATGTATGTACACAAGCACACACATATATCCCACAAAAGCTACGTAAAATTAAAGACAAATCATATTAACAATATACGTCTCTGGAGGCACACGATCTGTTCATGGAGGATTATAAAATTAAAATAATTATAAAAACGTGTGGATGTGATTGCAAAGCCGAGCCGAGGAAAACGTTCCCGCCATTTCTGCCAAGGAGCACCCACGCTCAAGATAGACACACTGGCATATAAAAACACTATATATATATATATATATATATATATATATATATATATATATATATATATATATATGTATATATATATATATATGTGTGTGTGTGTGTGTGTGTGTGTGTGTGTGTG
>NC_134787.1:32200100-32202600 GCF_046742065.1 Oratosquilla oratoria
CCAACTCCTCCTTCACTTCCACCACTAACACTAACACCACCCACATCCACCTCCACCTTCACCTTCCCCACCATTACAACTATCACTACCACCACCACCCACTTCTTCCACCTTTTCCATCACCCACTACAGCCAATACCATCACCACCACCTCCTCCACCACAAACTACTCCATCACCACCTCTTCAAGCACCACCACCACCTCCTCCTCCTCCTCCTCCTCCTCCTCGTCCCACCCGTTCAGTCATCCCACGAACCACCACGGCCGTCTCATGGTGATGACAGAGGGCTTCGTCATGGCGTCTTCGGTTTCTCTTGGACCCTAGGAAGAGGAGGAGGAGGAGGACGAGGAGGAGGAGGAGGACGAAAGAGGAGGAGGAGGAGGAGGAGGAGGAGCACGGCCCCGCTCCTCCTCGGGCCAGGCTGGGTTATAGGCGCAATTTCCAACTCCCTAATTAAAACACACGCACAGTTACACGCTTGAGTACAAGTCCGCACCAACGCATGTACATACAGATACGCACACAGGTACACATTGAACGCATATACATATCACATACATACACACAATGGGGACATTCCTAAAAAAGCAAAGGTATATGAGGATATGAGAGGAGTTTTTTTTTTCAACCAGAACCCTAAGGTTTGAGTCTTTTAATGTGCATGGATGTGGTACAGATGAGAGTACAAGGGAAGAGATAGGCAGTATGTTTATGAGAAGAAAGATGGATGTGTTGGCATTGAATAGAACTAAGTTGAAAGAGAAGGGCGAGTTTGAGTTTGGGAGTGCAGCTGGGAGGGTCTCAGGAGTGAAGAAAGGACGAGGGAGAGAAGGGGTGGCTACACTAGTAAGTGAAGAGATAGGTAAACGTGTGGGGGAATGGAAGGAGGTTTCTTCAAGATTAATGTGGATGAAGGTGAAACTAGGAAGGGAGATGTGTCATTTTGCAAGTGCATATGGGGCCTGGTAGTGAAAAGAGTGTAGAAGAAAGTTTCAGAAGGATCAGTTTAAGTGAAGCAGGGAAGGCTTATGGTCGGATTTTGATTGAGAGGATTAGGAGAGGAAGAGAGGGAGTAATTAGTAAGGAATAGTTTGTGTTTAGAACAGGTAAGGATTGCGTGGATCAGATTTTTGTGGTAAGACAGATATGTGATAAAGCTTTAGGAAAAGGTAAGGATTTTTGGGGGGCCTTTATGGTTTTGAAAAGGCATATGACAGGGAAGACAGGGAGTCACTGTAGGAGGTTTTGCAGATATATGGGGTTGAAGGAAAGCTATCAAGAGCAGCCAGGATTTTTTTACGAGAGTAATAGAACCTGTGTTAGAGTCAGAAATGGAGAATGCGAGGGGTTTGAGGTAAAGGTGGGACTTTGCCAGGGATGTACTGTGTCGCCTTGGCTGTTCAACTTATACATGGATGGGGTGGTGCGAGAGGTAAACGCAAGTGTAATAGTTCGGGGATTGAAGATGGTTAAAGATGGAGAAAAGTGTGAGATAAGCCAGTTGTTATTTGCTGACGACACTGCGCTTGTGGCAGTATCAGAGGAGGGATTAAGGAAGTTGATGACACTGCAACACTGCATCTGGCCCAGGGCAGTGGGTGACATGCAGGGATTACCCGTCATCCGGAAGAGGCCAAGATAAGAGGGAGGGAGGGTGGTGAATGGGAGTGGAGTATGTGGGGATTGGAATGGGTGGTAGTGGATTTCATGCCTCTGTTTTTTTGCTACCTCCCTTGTAAGGGGGGAAAAAGCTTTTGGTATATATGTTTATGTATATATACACACACACACACACACACGCACATATACATATATATATATATATATATATATATATATGTATATGTATATATGTATATATATATTAATATGTATATATATATATATATGTATATGTATATATGTATATATATATTAATATGTATATATATATATATATATACTTATATATCTATGAATATCCACCGAAGTTTCCTTCTATGCAACAACTGAGTTATCGGCTTCTCGGACATCAATGCCTGACTGTGCTGCTTATCATCACCTGCCAGTACTCTGAGGCGCATATAGACGAAGCAGGACCTGCAGCTTAAGCGCTATTAGTGTGCGGCCAAATTATCCCGAACTCCCATGCTATATTCAACGCGAGACCTCCTCCTTTGCCCGCTCCATCTCCGCTGGCGTCATCAACAACACGTAACAAAGGGGATCACGTGAAATATGTGAGCGAGGCTGCAATACATGGACCTACCAACAAACCGCAGATATATCTACTATTACGATGCCGTGATGTTCGTGTGTGTGTGTGTGTGTGTGTGTGTGTGTGTGTGTGTGTGTGTGTGTGTGTGTGTGTGTGTGTGTGTGTGTGTGTGTGTGTGTGTGTGTGTGTGTGTGTGTGTGTGTGTGTGTGTGTGTGTGTGTGTGTGTGTGTGTGTGTGTGTGCGTGTGTGTGTGTGTGTGTGTGTGTGTGTGTGTGTGTGTGTGTGTGTGTGTGTGTGTGT
>NC_134787.1:32207600-32210100 GCF_046742065.1 Oratosquilla oratoria
ACTGAGGTAGCGGTGCATCTGACGCACACAACCAATATACAGTATACTCATGCTTGAACCAAATTACCAGAAGTCCCAAAGTGGCATAGTACGCTCTCAAAAGCAACACCTCCACCTTTCATATACATCCCCAACACAGTAGCCTGAACCGACCTCGGAGTAACTTAGCTCTAATTTATCGACACTTGGAGAAACAGTTTACAAAATACACTGACAGGAAGCAGCAGGTAAGTTGCAGCGTGGCTGGATCTAGCTCCCGCGGACACGATTTACGAAAGAGAAATTTGAAGGCTGGAATCACCCCCTCCACCCTCCCCCCTCCCCCACGCCCCTACTACTCTCTCCCCACCCCTACCACCCCCTTCCCCCACCCCCATCGCCCAGTCCACCTCCACACTACAGTAGCCACATCATACTGATTCTTGTGGTGCTGGTCAACAACAAGATTTTTTTTCAGCTAAAATGTGACACCCTTTCAGCCACGATGGTAACAGTCAGTATCTATCTTTCTATCTGTCTATCCACATATACTTTTATATATCTGTCTATCAACCTATCTATCTATCAATCAATCTATCTATCTATCTATCTATCTATCTATCTATCTATCTATCTAGCTATCTATCTACCTATCTACCCATCTATTTATCTATCTATATATCTTATTTATATACTTATCCATTTATCTACCTATCTGTCTATTTATCTATCTACATTTCTATCTATCTACCTACCTACCTACCTACCTACCTACCTATCTATCTATCTATCTATCTATCTATCTATCTATCGATCTGTCTATCTATCTATCTATCTATCTATCTATCTATCTATCTATCTATCTATCTATCTATCTATCTATCTATCTATCTATCTATCTATCTATCGATCTGTCTATCTCTCAAATATTCGGTTTGCTGGAATGATTTTGACTTCAAGTGCCTTCGTTGAAGCATTGACGGAAGGTTGGAGACAACCTCCAAAGGCAGTTATGTACATGTGTATGGTGATAGTAGTTGTAGAAGAAGTAGTAGTAGTAGTAGTAGCAGTAGTAAGATGCAATGTACTCGTGGTACAAATGTACTCACGTCATGGCCAAAAAAGGCCCACCATCATTAACAATATAATGCGGCCAAGAGATCACATGGGGTATTTGCTTTCTATATTTTCTTTTTTATTACTTACTCTCTCCATAAATTCACGAACGATATGAAATTATACATAGTCTTGTTGTCCTCGTTATTTCTTTGTGTGAAATTCCTTCTTGTTATCCTTTATATCAGTAAAGGTTATTTTCTTAGTGAAGGCTAGATAATATCTTTTAGCTTTAGAACTGAGTTTGGTTGTGGAACCTATTCTTCTATGGCCACTCTCTACATTTACATATAAAGCCCATTTCGTTCTTCGTTACTCCATTTGGACTTTTTTTTTAAGTCTATTTACGACCTAGACGCCTTTGGAAAATGTTCATTATTCTTAGGATGTAATTCTTTACAAAAATAGGTCGCATTTCACCCCTGTCATTACTTTCATCCACTCAGAAAAATTCCTGACGCATTATCCACCTGCAATGCTCTTCTTACTTTGGCATATTTATACAAACATATGCATGTATACACATATACATGTATAAATTCATTTATACATATATACATTCGTACACACATATGTATATTCATATAAACATGCGTATAAATTATGCGTATGTATTAGTATATAATATACATAAATACATACATGTATGAATTCATACACACATTCGTACATACACATGTATATTCATCAACACAAGTTTAGATTTGTATACAATATACATACATATATACGTAAATACATTTACACATTCATATGTACATGCATGTGCACATATATATATATATATATATATATATATATATATATATGTATATATATGTGTGTATACATATATATATATATATAATGTATATATATATATAATATACATACATGCATACATATGTACATTCATACATATATATATATATATATATATATATATATATACATACACACATTCACACAATATATATTACTTTTACTATCTAAACATACTCATTTCAGTGAAATATACAGTATAACATTTAAAAAATAGAAATATGAAAATCCCTTCAATTTTGGGGAGCCTTTCAGCCACACACTAGCTCCATCTGTCACCATCTTCTTCTTCATGCCACGCCCGGCTTCATTTCTTACTGAATAAGGACGACGAACGTGATGTGATATGTCATTGTACTTGTGAAAGAACCAACAAAAGTAATTATCGATTATGAGGGTAATAGCTAGGTGTGGATGAGGGAGTGTATGGGCTGAATGAGGGTGAATTTCTCCCGGGGATGGATGTGCTGAGACGAGAAGGAAGGTACGAGTTAGGACCATGAGAGGGCGCACGCAAAAGAACAAGAAAGGATGAATAGATGAATAAATAAATAGATAAATAAATATATGCATAATATATAAAAAAGAATATACATCATACATA
>NC_134787.1:32225100-32230100 GCF_046742065.1 Oratosquilla oratoria
AATAATAATAATAATAATAATAATAATAATAATAATAATAATAATAATAATAATAATAATAATAATAATAATAATAATAATAATAATAATAATAATAATAATAATAATAATAATAATAATAATAATAATAATAATAATAATAATAATAATAATAATAATAATAATAATAATAATAATAATAACAATAATAATAATAATAATAATACATACATACATACATACATATACCAAGGCTTTTTCCCCCTGACTAGGGAGGTAGCCAAAAAACAAAGGCATAAAAACCTTTCCCAAATTATTCCATCCCCAATACACTCCACTCTCCTCCACCCTCTACCCTTCCTCCTATCTTGGCACCTCCTGGAGGACGGGTCATCCCTGCATCTTGCCCACTGCCCTGGGTCAAAAGCAGTGACGCAAGACACAGCACCTCTACAGCAAGGCCGCTTCATTAATTCGGCGAACTCTCCTTTCCGTCCCCCCATGCAGAAAAGGAGAAGACGGGGAGAAATCCCTTCGGGCTGCGTCAAAATTTTCTCACACATATTTCCTCACCCCCCATCCCCTACACATTCCACCTCATGCATCACAACATCATCCATATACAACCATTTTCCATTCACCCCTATCTTCTGTCCTTTCTCGTCCTTCCTCAACAGACATTCCCTTCTTCCCCAAAGCCCCTTTTACCCCATCCATCCATCTCATCCGAGGTCGACCACTCATCTTCACACCTCCACATCTGCCTTCCATACCTCTTTTACTAGTCTTTCTTCACTCATTCTTTCCATGTGTCCAAACCATCCCAATACTCTTTCATCTACCCTATCTCCCAACTCCCTTACCACCCCCGTTCTCCTCCTCACCTCCTCATTTCTCACTCTATCCAGCCTAGTAACCCCTATCATACTTCTCAGACACCTCATCTCAAACACATTCACTCCTCTCTTCTTCTCTTATGTTCCATGTTTCTGCCCCATACAGTGCTGTTGGCACAATCACTCCTTCATACAACCTCCTCATAGCATCCATTCCCAAATGTCTATTTCTCATTACACTTTTTAATCCCCCAAGGCATTTACTCGCTTCTCTCAATATATATTCTACCTCCACCCCCACTCCTCCCTTTCCTGCCACATTCGCACCCAATTATCTAAAACTATCCACTTCCTCCAGTCTCTCTTCCTTAATGCTCACTTCCAGTCTGCTGCCAGTTTCACCCCTTGTACATCTCATCACCTTACTTTTACCCACATTTATTTGCAACTTCTTTCTTTCACACACTCTCCCAAACTCTGTCACTAACTCTGTCACACACACACACACACACACACACATATATATATATATATATATATACAAAAATATATATATATATGTATATATATATATATATATATTTGTTCATATTCATATTTATATTTATGTTTATATTTATATTTATGCTTATATTTATATTTGTATTTATGTTTATATTTATATTTATACTTATATTTATATTTGTTTTTATATATATATATATTTACATTTATATTTATATCTATATTTATATCTATATTTATATTTATATTTATATTTATATTCATATTTATATTTATATTTATATTTATATTCATATTTATACTAATATTTATATTTATATTAATATTCATATATATATATATATATATATATATATATATATATATATATATATAATATATATATATACATATATATATATTTATATCCATATTCATATACATATATATTTATATTTATATTTATGTTTATATTTACATTTATATATATATTTATATTAATATTTACATTTTTCACCTGTAATATATATTCATATTTATATTTATGTTTATATTTACATTCATATTTATATATATATATATATACATATTTGTATTTATATTTATGTCTATATTTATATTCATATCTATATTTATATTCATATTTCTATTTATATTCATAATAATATTTATATGTATACTTATATTTATATTTATATCTGTATTTATATTTATATTTATATTTATATTTATATTTATATTTATATTTATATTTATATTTATATTCATATCTATATCTATATCTATATTTATATTTATACTTATCTCTATATTAATATCTATATATAGATAAATGTGCACACCAAACAAATACTTATACAAGCGTGCACGCATGCGTATACGCATGCGTGCACACAAACACGTATCACATAAACACCTCCACACTCACACACCAACACACAAAATATAATACAATACCTACATGTGTATACACGCATATACAAATACCCACATGCGCACACACACACACATACACACATACAGACACACCTCGTGCGCAGTGGTTAGAGTTCCCGACTGCTACTACGGCGGTCTGGGTTCGAAATCCCTCCTAGGGCTGATATAATTCCAGTATCGCTGCGCTTTGACTTGTTACTCCAACTATTGTGGACGGGGAGTTGGGGATATGTGTGTGTGTAAGGCCACAGCATTACCCATAGATCGGTTAAATATGAACTCTGAGCTCTCTTCGTGAGGGAAATAGCTGTTTATTATGAGTTCAACTCGTGATCCAAGACCATGATGAATCACACACACATACACATACACACACACACACACACACACACACACACACACACACACACACACACACACACACACACACACACACACACACACACACACACACACACACACACACACACACACACACACACACACACCACATAACCCACACACACCCTCGCACACACACACACACACACACACACACACACACACACACACACACACCCTCGCTCACACACATACACAAACACACACCCTCGCACACACACACATGCAAACACACACCCTCGCACACACACACATGCAAACACACACATACACAAACACACACCCTCGCACACACACACATGCAAACACACACCCTCGCACACACACTCACAAACACACACACACACACACAAACACAACACACACACACACACACACACACACACACACACACACACACACACACACACACACACACCCTCGCAAACACACAAACGCACACACACCACACACACACACACACACACCCACACACACACACACACACACACACACACACACACACACACACACACACACACACACACACACACACACACACACACACACACACACACACACACACACACACACACACACGCACGCACGCACACGCACACACAATTACCGTACATGCCACTCAATTTAATTCTCCTAGCTAAGGGAAAAATAATCTTAATATCAGCGTTTCTAGAAAGATCAAATATAATTCAACTCTGCGTGTGCGTCTTGTTCACCTTCAAGAACTCTCTTCTGGTTCTTCGGAGGTGAATTGGACACAACCCAGGGGAGTACCCAGCCACGTATCCAGATGCTCAACCAAATTCTAATGTGGTACTACTAACATACTATTGTTGGTCTTAACACGCAGTGACAATTAACAATTGGATGTGTCACCATTTTTGTCATGCTGAAAATAAGTCTCCGACGCTAACATCTTAGTTCTTGGTAGAGCGCTTGGGTAGTAATCTAAATCGTCGTTAATACCCCCTGTGTATATTTTTGGGGAGAATATATCAGAGGTGACAATAAGAGATTTAAGGAGGGTAGCAGAATAGAAGGATTGTAGAAGACTTTTTTTTCTTTTTTTGTCGCCAATGACGGACTCCTGCGTGGTTCGAGTCTCTTCTGTGTTCATCTATAATGAACAGGAGGGGGTAAACCAGCTTCGGTTGTCGGGCCTTGCCGTGGAGGCTGTGACTTGCTGCATTGCTTCTGACTCGGGCAGTGGGCGGAAGGTAGACGATCTTTCATTCACAAGGATTTATGACAGGAGGTCAACAAATGTGTAGTGGATGGGTGTGGAATAGGTGAAGAGTGGGTGTATACCTTAAAATTGGTATTATAATTTTGCACATGTTTTAGTAAACATGTGCTGTGTATCCTTTTTCATTTTCTGTTCTTTGATTACAGAGTATTTTTTTTAATCTTAATATATGGGCTGTCGACAACATCTTCTGGAAGTTCCTTCCACACATTTCATATCTTACAACAAAAAACTTTGCCACGAAGCGTTATGATGATGAGGTATAATTCCAACTTCCAACTACGGTTGCGACTTGTAATCTCATTTTGAACAGTTTCCTACACTCTACTTGCAATAGAGAGAAAGAGAGAGAGAGAGAGAGAGAGAGAGAGAGAGAGAGAGAGAGAGAGAGAGAGAGAGAGAGAGAGAGAGAGAGCGAGAGAGAGAGAGAACGATACACACCAAGCCAATTACATCCCACAATTCTTGAGAGGCGGTACGTCCATATTGTAAATATATTAAGACCTCAGATCGATTCCCCGAATTTCTGATTTATGTAAATATTTGACCCATGATTACTCCCGATCTTTGCTAGGCTTTTCGTTCATCTAGATTCTCTTTGAGAAGCTCTCTACACCTCCTCTTCAATCCATTCTGTGCCCCGGGTAGTCCTTCCTCCTTTTCGTTCCATTTGCCGCTAGGTGACTTCATTCATCTCCATGGCAATCCTGTAGTTTCAACGTCTACCAATGGCCATCAACATCTATATATCCACCTAGAAATGCAACCCCTTACGGATGGTATTCGGTTTCTGGACCGGGCCTAAGTTTTCCATCCTCTTTAAAAAAAAAAAAAAAAAAGTATGGAAAGGTACTTATCAGATGCTGTTTCCATCCATCCTCTTCCCTCTTTCTCTCATGCGTCCCTGGCCTGTTTCGCATCTGTTTATGGACTTACTTGAAACAGTCCAGAAGCATTGTTTCCCAACTATTTCTAAGTAAAGTATCTATGTGAGTACGATGTCTAAGTTAGCCTTCAACACTGACTCACTGTTTAGAAACAGTTACAAAGCAATGCTTTTGAACAGATGCGAGGCAATCTAGAAAGGGTTGGGAGACAATCTAGAACGAGTTGCAAGGCAATCTAGAAATTTTTTGAGA
>NC_134787.1:32232600-32235100 GCF_046742065.1 Oratosquilla oratoria
GCTTTCTTCTTCTACTAGCCACTTGTTCGTCTTTCCACTTTTTAGAGGATAATTTCTCCATGTTCGACACAGGACACCCATCATTTATCAATATTTCATCTAAGAGGTGGTGTCATAGGGTCGTAAATGAGATGTTTGAGGAAGGAAATAGAAGTTAAAACTGAACATCATTGGTTTTTGATAAACTAAATCATACTCACGCCTGATAAAGTGAACAGGATCAAGGTGTATCGTCATAGGCACAGCCACGCTGCTGACGTTACAACAACAAGATTAAAAAAAGTGGTGGGAGAGAAAGAGAGTTTACTGAAACTCTTTCCAATGCTCGAATGAATGACCCAATTTTACCATTTCATACTGGCCTCTGCTTCCTCGGCTTCATCTACTTAATCAAACTCGTCCTCCTTTTTCTTCTCTGTCGTCTTTGATATCTTTAGCAGTACTGTTGTCTTTTCTTCCTCCTCGCCTCTTATACTGCTTTACACTTTCTTCTCTCACGTCTTTTTCCTTCTTTAATTTTTCGTTTATCTCTCCGTTTTTTCTCTTCCCCCGTCCACCATTGCGCCCAAACCCACGGCGAGGATCAGATCGTACTTACCTAATTAAAGACATTATCCTAATTGGCCACACAACTCCACTTTTATTCCAATAGTTTCATCAGCTCACCGTGACGTTGGAAAACATGAATGATTTATAGATTTCGAAATGAGTAATTCGTATTGACGGTGGGGTGAGGAGGGGAGGGGAAGGGGAGCGAGGGAAGGGAAAGGGGAAAGGAGGAAGGGATGACGTGGAGAGAGGGAAGGGGAAGGGGAAGGGATAAGGTGAAGGGGGAAGGGAGAGGGGGAAGGGGAAGAGGAGGGGATGAGGTAAAGTGGGAAGAGATCAGGTGGAGGGGGAAGGGAAGAGTAGAGGGGTAGAGGAGGGAGGGGAGAGAGGGAGATGAGGAAGAAGGTGAGTGGGAGGTAAAGGAGTGAGGGGAGAGGTGCAGGGGTGAGAGGTGAAGGAGGAGGGGAGAGAGGGAAGGGAGAAGGGGAGGAGACGGTTGAGGGGGAGAGTGGGAGAGAGGGAGAGGGAGAGATGGGAGGGGAAGAAGGGAGAAGGGGGAGTCTCGCCGGCCACTCTGGAGGTGATCCGTGGCCTGAAGCGCATATTGGATTTTAGCTCTAAGCCAATACGAATTGACTAAATTGGTCCTCCATCTCCATGTATAGAGTTCCGAGTAGCCTAAGTATTCGGAAGTGGATTCAGCAGTATTCATTATATGGCGCTGCAGAATAAGTGATAAACGCATTTGATATCGGTTAAATAGGTTATATATATATATATATATATATGTATATATATATATATATATATATATATACGTGTATGTGTATAGATGTAGGTATATATATAGGTATATATATATATATATATATATATATATATACACATGTGTGTGTATTTACCTAATTGTACTACAGAGGAGAGGAACAACACTCGTTGGGTCCCATTTCCTACTCTCAAATTCTGTGTGTGTGTGTGTGTGTGTGTGTGTGTGTGTGTGTGTGTGTGTGTGTGTGTGTGTGTGTGTGTGTGTGTGTGTGTGTGTGTGTGTGTGTGTGTGTGTGTGTGTGTGTGTGTGTGTGTGTGTGTGTGTGTGTGTGTGTGTGTGTGTGTGTGTGTGTGTGTGTGTGTGTGTGAGAGATATACCATGGTCTTAGATCACATGTTAGACTCGTGATCGACAGCTATTCCCCCCCCCCTCCGCGGAAGAGAACTCAGAACTCACATATGATCGATCTATGTGCAATGCTGTGACCATACACGCACACACACACCCAAATCCCCGCCCACGAGAGTTGGAGTAACGATTCGCAGCGCAGCGATACTGAAATGATTTCAGTCCTGGGCGGGATTCGAACCCGGAACGCCGTAGTGGTGGCCGGGAACTCTAACCACCGCGCTATCGAGTCGTGTGTGTGTGTGTGTGTGTGTGTGTGTGTGTGTGTGTGTGTGTGTGTGTGTGTGTGTGTGTGTGTGTGTGTGTGTGTGTGTGTGTGTGTGTGTGTGTGTGTGTGTGTGTGTGTGTGTGTGTGTGTGTGTGTGTGTGTGTGTGTGTGTGTGTGTGTGTGTAAAACTGGGACGGGTGGGTGCTGATCGAAGCAATATCGAATACAGTAATACGATCACAGTAACACAATGAATTCTATGAGGTTAACGAACTGTATAGCATGAAAAAGCGATACTTTATCATATCTACTCATGTTTTCGAACAATCAGTACCATACTGCTTACATAAGAGAAATAAAGAAACACGTTTTATATTCAAATGAATGGATATTTCATATATGAATAAATGGAATTACTCTGCGTGTCCTGCCTGTCTTTCCTCTCAGAGTATTATATACTGTCGTCATATTTGTAGAGATGGTAAATTACAATAAATTTAACCAGTAGATAAATAATCAATCAATAAACAGATAGATTATAATGATAAAATGCAATAGACGATAAA
>NC_134787.1:32245100-32250100 GCF_046742065.1 Oratosquilla oratoria
CATTTACACCATACTTATGTTTTCCTGTTTTTGAGAGCCAATTGAACACTAAATTTAATCGCTAAACATCCATTAACTCCCCCTAGTTATCGGCTAGTAGTCCCACTAGTGAACCTCTCTAGACACTTAAGTAGTCCATAAGCTGAGAAACGTTCTTCTAGATGATGCATACTAGACCAAGAACTAGAAACTGCATCGCGCTTTGGCCTGTGGCCATTACGAGGATCTGTGCGTTTCTGTCAACAAATGAGCCAACGCAATGCGTCCGGTTCATTAACCCTAAAAAATCATTAGAGGTCGCCTCATTACGAAGCAAAGTCCGGCGGAAATTTGTGTTACCTTTGTGTGATGTGCAGCGTGTTTGAAATCCCGTCAGCCGCGCGCGCTCCAGTGGTGCAAAAGTCTTTTCGAAATAATATATTTCGGATTTCGGAGGCCGTATTCTTTGATCCTAGCAAGTAATATTGAGTAGGTTTTTTTTTTTTTCTTTTTTTATCAGATGAACCCCTGGCGGCAAAGCGGAGGTCCATGTGTTATTATACATATTGCACGTTTGATGGTCATACACCCTGTTTAAACATCAGTGAGTGTGTATATAAGTTAATGAAAAGTTATACTTTGTGTGTGTGTGTGTGTGTGTGTGTGTGTGTGTGTGTGTGTGTGTGTGTGTGTGTGTGTGTGTGTGTGTGTGTGTGTGTGTGTGTGTGTGTGTGTGTGTGTGTGTGTGTGTGTGTGTGTGTGTGTGTATGTGTGTATGTGTGTGTGTGTTAAATCACAACATTAAATATAAATCGGGCTACATGAGCTACTGCATGTAGCTCCATCCGGGAGGGTAATAGCTATCGACCACAAGTCCAACACGTGATCCAAAAGTGTTCTCAAACTCGATTTACCAAAGACGTCTCTGAAATCCCTTTTAGAAATCTGTACAATGGAGGCTCCCTTTCATTGCCCCCGAGTGAAGATGTACAAACAGATAGATGGAGTTGCCATGGGATCCCCCCTTGATGTCTTATTTGATAACTTCTTCATGGGAATGGTTGAAAGAGAAGTCTTCAGTAACATGGACAAACCTTTGAGAACGTCTCATGATTACGATATCTGCAGCTATCAGTGAGAGCCACTTGCTCTTACTGTCTAAGATATGGGAAAATAGATAAAAGAAAAATAATTCAAATGAGTCCAGCTACGTGCCTCATGTCGTAAAATCATTGTAATGTTACATTTTGTACAAAGTTCATATTCGGTCATCGTTCACTTCCTTTCAATGTTGAATTTCTTTTCCGTTATCGTTACTTGGTTTTGAAATCATCGTATCAGCTGCAAGGTGTTACACAAATAATTTTTGAATATCTTGTTTTATTTTTTTTTTCCATTCACAGTTCTAAAAGTTGTTTTCCAAAACAATCTGTTCTTTGGTGTCGCCTTTGTTTTCATTCTTAAAAATAAAATAAAATCAAACAAATAAAATAAACAAACAAGAATCAGAAAATTAATAAATAGATACACTAATAGATAAGTACGATAAATGATTAAACTATACAATAAAAATAAATAGTCTTATTTTGTTGTTTTCATTATTCATTGCCTTCTATGCTATTTTTCGTTGTGTATTTACGTTTTCGATTTTTTCATCTTTATATTAATTTTCCATAATTACTCTTCGCTTACATGTACTTTACAAGTGTCTTTAAAATATTAGGAAATGTAATAATCAAAATCATTTTTATTCCATGTGTACATTAAGATTCTCTTTATTTTTCGTCAGAAGCATTCTGATTCGATGTCTTCAGCCTACAACAAAGAAGGGAACTGGAAGCCACTCATTATAAAATCCAAAATGAAGACTCTTTCCTTTTATGTATTTCACACGTGATCCTAAGGACTAAAAACACAATGAAAAAGAGAACTGGAAGATATTAATATAACATCCACAATGAAGACTTCGCTTTTATGTATTTTAAACGTGGTCCTAAGAACTAAAAATACAATGAAGAAAAGAACTGGAAGTCACTCAGTATAAAATCCACAATGAAAACTCTTTGCTCTCATATATTTCATACATGATCCTAAGGACTAAAAATACAATAAAAAAGATAACTGGAAAACACTCAATATAACACCTACAATGAAGACTTCGCTTTTATGTATTTCACACGTGATACTAAAGACTAAAAATACAACGAAAAAGAGAACTGGAAGTCACTCAGTATAAAATCCACAATGAAGACTCTTCGCTTTTATGTATTTTACAAAGTGATCAAAAGGACTAAAAATAATTAATTAACAGCACCACTTTCCCAAAGTAAGAAACAGAAACTTCAATTCTTCTTTACTTTGAGTAATTTTTAACTTTTAATAATTCTTTTTAACGCTGGCCCCAAGTTTTCTCATATCTGGTATTACATCAATTAGACCAGTTTCCTCTCTCCCTCCACCCCCACGTTCACCTGCCCTCTCAAAATTTAAGTCCCGTTCTTACAGAGGAACTGCTGAGAAAATTAATAGCATAGCTTGACAGCTGCCAAAATAGCAGAATTTCTCTGCTTACTCTTACTAATCCTCTTCATGAAAGGTTCTGATCGATCGTGTGGTGATAACTAGATGAAGATAGGATTTGTTTGAACATTAATACTATCTGACAAACTAAGGTTTTTATTGCTGTTATTATTATTAATTATTATTATTATTATTATTATTATTATTATTATTATTATTATTATTATTATTATTATTATTATTATTATTATTATTATTATTATTATTATTATTATTATTATTATTATTATTATTATTATTATTATTATTATTAATTATTATTATTATTATATCATTATTACTATTATTATTATTATTATTAATTATTATTATTATTATTATTATTATTACTATTATTATTATTATTATCATTATTATTATTATTATTATTTATTATTATATTATTATTATTATTATTATTATTATTATTATTATTATTATTATTATTATTATTATTATTATTATTATTATTATTATTATTATTATTATTATTATTATTATATCATTATTATTATTATTATTATTATTATTATTATTATTATTATTATTATTTATTATTATTAATTATTATTATTATTATTTATTATTATTATTATTATTATTATTATTATATTATTATTATTATTATTATTATTATTATTATTATTATTATTATTATTATTATTATTATTATTATTATTATCATTATATTATTATTATTATTATTATTATTATATTATTATTATTATTATTATTATTATTATTATTATTATTATTATTATTATTATTATTATTATTATTATTATTATTATTATTATTATTATTTTATTATTATTATTAATATTATTATTATTATTATTATTATTATTATTATTATTATATTATTATTATTATCATTATTATTATTATTTATTATTATTATTATTATTATTATTATTATTATTATTATTATTATTATTATTATTATTATTATTATTATTATTATTATTATTATTATTATTATTATTATTATTATTATTATTATTATTATTATTATTATTATTATTATTATTATTATTATTATTATTATTATTATAAAATCGCAGATCCTGATTCCAAAGACCAACAATACCTTTGTCATACCCAACCATCCAACCAACCAATCATTTGTCATATACACCATCTAGTCCTAAGCATTATACATTTACAATATTACAATATGAGTGTCTGGGGCAGACTTCCACAGCCTCTCCACCCGAACTTCGTACCGAGTGATCAAAATGCGACGTTATTTACCTTGACTTTAGCAAAGCGTTCGACAAAGGGCCCCATCAGAGACTACTAAATAAAGCAAAGCCCATTTGCATAAGAGGAAAAGTGTTTGAATGGATTAGAGCTTGGATCAGTGACAGAAAACAGCGGATCACCATAAATGGTGTAAAATCTAGATGGGAAGTGTTTCTAGTGGAGTTCCCCAGGGCTCGGTTTTGGGTTCCTTATTGTTCATTATGTATATAGACGAGTTGGACAATGGGATTAATAGTGATGTTAGTAACTTGCGGACGATACTATAATAGGACGCCTAATTAGGTCGGGAGAAGACGCCGAGATTCTGCAGGAAGATCTTAACAATTTGTTCACATGGTAGGTGAAAAGGCAAATGGACTTCAATATCTCAAAGTGCAACGTGTTAAACGTAGGTTTACACAATCCAGAAAGCAGGTGTAGCTTAGATAATACATTTTTAGGGAAAAATGAGTGCGAGAGAGACTTGGGAGCTCTAGTGACTCCCGAACTTAAATCCAGGAAACTGTGCATTAGCGAAAGAAATAGAACTAACAGGGCATTAGGTTTCATTGCTCGGACGGCTACGAATAAAAGTGTAGAGGTAGTTATCATACTCTATCTGGCGTTTGTCAGACCCATCCTTTACTTGCAGTACAGTTCTTGTCTCCGTCCAATAGAATGGACATCAATTCACTAGAATCAGCGTAGAGGAGAATGACCAAAATGATGCATGGGTTCAGAAATTTACCTTACGTGGACAGGCCTAGACACCTTAATATATACTCTCTGGAAAGACGCAGAATACGGAATGATCTAATAGAGGTGTTGAAGTGGATCAAGGGCTAAAAGGTGACGGAAACAAGGTCATCATAGTAAGACAACAAGGCAGGACACGCGGTAATGGATTTGGATTAGACAAATTTAGATTTAAGAAGGAAATAGGGAAGAACTGGTTTACCAACAGAATGGTTAATGTATGGAATAGACTCAGTAACTATGTAGTGAACGCTGAAACTAGCGGTTGTTTTAAGAAAAGTTTAGATAACTTTATAGATGGGGATGACAGGTGGTAATGGATATGGAGGTGACTAATGCAGGCCCTATGGTCTCTTGCAGTCTCCTTCATTCTTATGTTCTGATGTAACCATCCGTCCGCTGACTGGGAAACCATTCGACCCACCAAAGATCAAACCTCAGACTTCGGAATGAGACGACCA
>NC_134787.1:32260100-32262600 GCF_046742065.1 Oratosquilla oratoria
GTTTTAAGCTGGCTGATGTTCTTACATCCATATCGGGCACTCTTGACTATAGGCGGGCTTAGGCCCAGGCCAGCAAAATTGTATTTGAAACCTTAGATTTTCTCTCCTCTTCTGAATGTGTAGATAAGGGTATTATCACTTTAGATAGTTTCCGCGTTATTTTGGAGTTTCTTTTACACATAATTTTCTTAGCGCCTTTAGAGAGAAGAGCAGCCTCTTCTCTCAGCTATAAGATAGATAAGACACTACTATCTTTGGCAACAAGGCTTTCATATAAACTTAGGGAAGTACCTTCTGGTTCCTTGTATATTAGCAATGTTCAGCAACATACCAATGTTCCTAGTTCTCCTCCTCCACCCCCTCAGTCTTCAGTTGCTATTCACAGCTCCCCCTTGTCTACATTTACCCCTCCTGTACTCCATGTACCTATTGTAACAAGTCAGGTCATTCGAGTGCTTTTTGTTTTCGCCGTAAGTGGCATGTACACGAGACAAGGCAGTCCCCTGTCCATAGGAGTGTATCGGATGTTTCTCCTAATGTGACGCATGGCATCTCTAAAGTAGAGCCGCAGGATAGGCTTAGCTACTGCCATATTCATGGTCATTGTAAACACTCGATTGATCAGTGTTTCAAGGTTTTGAAACTTAGAGCTGAGACTTCTTATCAGCGTAAACAATCTCCGTCTCATTTTCACCAGCGCCCGTTTCACAACCCAAAGGTTTGACCAGTAATGTTCGGTTCCAGATCATCCTTTTGGTGGCTGTTGAGTATTCTCAGTTACCTTCCAATTTTTTACAGAGAATACACCTATTTCAGTCATTGTAGATACTGGTGCAGAATGTAGTCTCATAACTAGAAAAGCTTATTATACTCTCCGGGATTTGTACTGTTGCTTGTGCAACAATTGAAATAATAGTTGATTCCAGTTCACATTTTTTATTGCACAGCTAAATATGTGCACCAAATGTACCACTAGCCACTAGCACTCACTTCCAGGGCTCGTCTCAGAATGACTAATGATGCGTTGATGCGCGTCACCCTGGAACTCATGGCGTCCCCGAGAGTTACCTTTCACCCAATTTGTTTACAATTATTCACTCGTACACAGAAAATAACAGACACTCAAAATAATACAATAATCTAATCTAATTATAATAATAATCTATTTTCCATTCATTCAACTTTTGCATTTACAACAATAGAAATGATAATTTAATTACGTAAATAGAAATGGTAATTTAGCTTTCTTCTCGAAACTTTCAGCACTCGTTATACGTACAAACACACACACATCCAACTACGCATCACTTTCATTTCCTACATGTATACAAAATGTTAATAAAAATAATGACACCTAGCATACACTACAGTACAATCTACCTTTAGCTCCTTTTTTAATAGTTTGCATTTTGTACAAGGTTATCCCTTGCCTATTATTGAGTCTGTTTGCATTCCTTTAAGGTTTTCTTCACATGACACATTTTCCCATGTCACTTTTGTTGTTGTATCTGATATTGCTCTTATGTGTGATTGCCTCTTGGGCATTAATGCTCTTACAGCGCATAGCATTGATATATCTCCCAGTCGCCGTGTAGTGACTTTCTGTAATTTTGTTATTCCTGCAACAGATAGGCAAGTTTCCGTTTGTGACTCCCCTCCTGTGCATGATCAGGTCGTACAGTTGCCTTCAAAAAGACCTCCTCGCTTTAACTCTCCTATTCTTTCTTGTGCTGCTGTTGTTGTAGGAGAGCATCGTATTGGACCTTCAAGTACAGTTCGAGTTCCGGTGCGCATTTCAGGTGCTCCAATTGGGTATGACGTTTTATCTCAGCCTGACTCTGTTCGTGTTCGTCGCCTTGCTTTGGAAGGGACTCTGTCCACTATTCGCTAGGATCATATTATCACAGCTATGGTAACCAACGCCACGGATACTCCTGTCACTCTCTCTCTCTTGGTAGTCACTTAGGCTCCGTTGAAGTAGTTGACGTTGATGCTTTCCAGGATTCGCCTCCTATCTTTGCAACTTCTGTGCTACAGTCTCCACAAGCAAGTGACACAGCTCACTTGGCCTCCAAATTTGCAACGTTTGTAGGTGAGATTGATTTTTCTGATGAGATGCCTCGTCTCATTGACCTGTTAGTGACCTACTGTCAGGCTTTGGCTTTACCTGATGATCCGTTTAGAGTTATAGATCGTGTGCTTCATAGAATTGATCTTCAGCCAGGTGTTCGTCCTGTTTACGTTCCCTCTTACAGGTTGCCTCACTTTCGTCGGCTTGTTGCACAGTCCTTGGTTGACGACATGTTACGTGAAGGCATTGTACAAGAGTCTCACTCGGAGTGGAATTCGCCACTTCTCCTGCTGCCTAAGAAGGATGGATTTTTTCGTCCTGCTGTTGATTATAGGCGAGTTAATGAGGTCACTATTCTAGACCATTACCCTTTGCCTGTATTAAGTGACCTTCTCCA
Organism: Oratosquilla oratoria; assembly: GCF_046742065.1. Lineage (NCBI taxonomy): Eukaryota > Metazoa > Arthropoda > Malacostraca > Stomatopoda > Squillidae > Oratosquilla > Oratosquilla oratoria. The sequence continues at coordinate 32,262,569 of NC_134787.1, forward strand.
GTCGGCACTGATAATACGGTGTTCATCACATT
>NC_134787.1:32280100-32282600 GCF_046742065.1 Oratosquilla oratoria
GTGGATACAGGAGAACACTAGGTATAGAAATGAGGAAGAACCATCGAGACTAGCCCTAATAATTACATCTGAGCCTAGAATAGTGGACAAGATTGAATATAAAACACCAATAAGTAAAAGTGACCACATATTGATTGAACTGGAACTAAATGAAGAAAAATACATGAAAAGAAATGAACAATAGAGAAAAGGAAGAATGATGTATGAAAAAACAAACTTTGATAAAACTGGGAAGAAATATACAAAGAAGAAACAACAGTGGAAGAGAAATGGAATATTTTGAAAAAAAAATTACAAAAAAGGGGTGGAAAAGTATGTCCCAAGACAAAAACAAGAAAATGAATATGTAAAATGCTGGTACAATAGAAGTTGTAGGGAGTTAAAAGACAAAAGAGACAAAGCTTGGACCAGATGGAAAAAAGACAGAAGGCCTGAAAAATGGAAAATATATACTTGTTATAGAAATGAATATGTACAAGCATGCAGAGAGGAAAAGAGAAAATATGAAAAAGATGTCATGGAAAAGTGTAAAGATCAACCAAAACTATTTTACAGATTTGTAAACAACAAATTGAAAAACAAACAAGACTTGGAGAAATTAAGACAAGGAGGAGTTGAATACACAGAGGAAATTGAAATGGCGGAAATTATGAACAAACATTTTAAATCAGTGTTTACAAGGGAGAACATACAACCTGAAGAGATCGAATGGAAAGAGAAAGTCCCTCCCATGAAAGAAATAGAAGTAACAAAGAACGAAATATTGAAACACTTGAGTAATCTTGATGTCAGAAAATCGCATGGACCAGATGAAATAGCAAACTGGATTTTGAAAGAATGCAGGAATGAACTGGCAGACAAAATACATAGAATAATAAACAGTTCCTTGAAAGAAGGAAAAGTTCCAGAAGATTGGAAAAAAGCAAATATAGTACCCATATATAAAGGAGGAAATAAAGAAGACCCTAACAACTATAGACCAGTCTCCCTAACAAGTACAATAGCAAAAATTTGTGAAAGAATTGTCAAAAGTAGATGGGTAAAATATTTAGAAAAAAAAACAACGTGTTAAATCCAAGGCAATTTGGATTCAGACAAGGACGATCATGCGTCACCAATTTAATATGTTTCTATTCAAGGCTAATAGATATTATACAAGAAAGAGATGGATGGGCTGATTGTGCATTTCTAGACCTAAAAAAAGCTTTTGACAAAGTACCACATAAGAAGTTGCTTAAGAAATTAGAAACTGAAGGAGGAATACAGGGCAAACTGCTTAATTGGATGGAAGACTTTTTGCAAGAAAGGAAAATGAGAGTATTGATAAGAGACAAACACTCAAAATGGGATGAAATAATAAGCGGTGTTCCACAAGGAACAGTTCTGACCCCAATAATGTTTGCTATATATATTAATGATATGGAGGAAGGAATTGAAAGCTATATGAGCTTCTTTGCAGATGATGCAAAACTACTGAAAAGAGTGAACACAGAAGAAGATTGTGAATCACTACAGAGTGATCTAAATAAAGTAAAGGAATGGAGTAGGAAGTGGGAGATGGAGTTCAATACAAAAAAGTGTAGCATAATGGAATTTGGAAAAAGCAAAAACAGAATAACAAGATCATATAAGTTGGGAGAAGAAGGAATCAAAAAAGTAGAAAATGAGAAGGACCTGGGAGTCATTGTTATGAATAATATGTCACCTGAGAAACATATATATAAGATTTTTGGAGAAACTTATAATTTAATAAGAACAATCAAAGTTGCATTTACATACCTGGATGAAGAAATGGTGAAGAAAATTCTAATCACCCTGATAAGACCAAGATTGGAATATGCAGCAACGATATGGTCATCAAGTACAAAAAAATGTATAAAAAAACTTGAAAGAATACAAAGAGCAATTACAAAATTGGCACCAACACTCTCAAAACTATCATATGAAGAGAGACTAGCAAAACTTGAACTACAGACACTAGAGCAAAGAAGAGAGAGAGGAGATTTGATAGCTATTTACAGAATCATGAAAGGCATAGAAATTACTGATAGAGAGAATCTGATAAAATGTGATGATAGAAATACAAGAGGACACGGAAAGAAAATAAAAAAAGACAGCTGTAGAAGAGATCTGAAAAAGAACAGCTTTCCTCACAGAGTAATAGACAGTTGGAACAAGTTAGATGAGAAAGTGGTGTGTGCAAAAACAATACATGAATTTAAAAATAGTTTAGATATAATGAGATATGAAGACGGAACACCACGAGCATAGCTCCCCTTCCCATAAAATACAACTAGGTAAATACACGCGGGCACACATATCATTACCCATAGATCAGGTCATACATGGGATCTGACCTCTCACCCGTAAAGGGAATATATGTCGATCGAGACAAATATGTAATGTTAGCCCATGATGAATCTCACACGGACACACACACACACACACACACACACACACACACACACACACACACACACACACACACACACACACACAC
>NC_134787.1:32287600-32292600 GCF_046742065.1 Oratosquilla oratoria
CAGATGTAATACAATCAGAACAAGAGAGGGAGGGAGAGAGAGAGAGAGAGAGAGAGAGAGAGAGAGAGAGAGAGAGAGAGAGAGAGAGAGAGAGAGAGAGAGAGAGAGAGAGAGAGAGAGAGAGAGAGAGAGAGAGAGAGAGAGAGAGAGAGAGAGAGAGAGAGAGAGAGAGAGAGAGAGAGAGAGAGAGAGAGAGAGAGAGAGAGAGAGAGAGAGAGAGAGAGAATGTGATCCAGTACGGTCTCAGGGTTCTGACCAGGAAGGATTGCAAAGGATTATCAAGGAGGAGCATGCCGAAAGTGGACCTTTTGGTCCATAACTAGGTCGGATGTGAAAAATATGATAATGTTGAATAAATAAATAAATAAATAAACGAGTAGATGAAAATGAATAAATAATTATAGATAATAAAAAAAAATAGGTAAAGTCAAACAATAAAGAAACAGGTAAATAGCAAATAATAATAAATAAACAGATATTAATTAATGATAATCAAGCAAGTAATAAAAAACAAACAGACAAATAGTAACAAGTGCATAAACAAATAATATAAAATGAAGGGCAGGCATTACAGTATCTTGTTTAGGTGTTTATCTAAACGAATCTTATAGCTTCGAACTGTTCTATATTGCACTGCCTCTGTAGGAAGTTTATTCCAGTCATTAACTACACGGTTGGCGAAGTTATTTCTACCCACTTTCAAATTAAATCTATTTCCTGAAAGTTTGAGACCATTATTTCTTGTTTAATTCTCATTCAGTATGAAAATTTTGTAACTTTTGATGTCAATTCCCTTTAGAATCTTAAGGACCTGTATCAAGTCACCTCTGAGTCTACGCTTATTTAGGAAAATAGAATCAAATGTTTTAGTCGACTTTCGTATGATTTATTTTTTATATTTGGAATCAGTTTTGTGGCTCGCCGTTGTACTTTTTCCAATTTGTCAATGTTTTTAATGATATTCGGGGACCATACGGATACAGCATATTCCAAATGGGGACGAACAAACGATTTTTATAACTTGTTAATGAAAGATGGACTTTTGAATTCAAAAGATCGCGCAATCAGTCCTAGAATCTTATTTGCTTCATGAGAGGCTGAAATACACTGCTTAGATGATTTGAGATCTTTACTGATAATTACGCCGAGATCCTTTCCACTATTCACTCTTGTTAACGAATTTTCAAATAACTTGCAATCGTTCTTACTGTTATCTTTACCTATGTGCATAACCTTGCATTTACTTGTGTTAAATTTTGATAGCCACTTTTCAGATCATTGCTGTAGTTGATCTAAATCTAATTGGTTTAAGTGATCATTTGCTATTCTGCACAGTTTTGTATCATTTGGAGACAAATTTGGAGACAATAGACTTCAGTCCGTGGTCTATATCATATATATATACTAGAAGTTTTGCCATTTAGGATAACTCTCTGTTTTTGATCGTTTCACCAATTACTAGTCCAACTTAATTAGCTACCACTCATTCCGTGTGAAGTTAATTTAGTAAGTAGTCTTTCGTGGAGGACGGTATAAAAATCTTTTGCAAAGTCTAGATATACTAAATCTATATTGTTTCTTTTGTCATAATTCAAGATGACTGTGTTGTAGAATACGAGTAAGTTAGTCACGCAAGAATGTTTCAGTCTGAATACATGCTGGCTATCATTTATCAAACAGTTACTTTCTAAATGATTTTCGATAGTATGTCTGATGATAGTTTCTGTGGTATAGTGTTATAAGGTGCCCTGGCATTCGACACGAGCAGGGCACCGTAGGGTTGCACCGCAGTGTTGTAGCGGCCCCTACCACCAGACGCTTTCCAGTACAAGGACTCTTTGTCACGAACACAAGGCCCTCATTGATAAATATGTACGACGTGGCATCGTCTTCCTTCTGCGCAAGGAGAACGATGTTGCCCCCACGTCGGTCTTTACCCGTCTCCTATACAGAGAGCATCCGACGCTCTCACACTCCTGTACGCTTACGTCACAATAAAGATTCAAACATCGTCCCCCGCATTTCAGTTGTACACATATATGATATACATTACAGTTTCTGTCATTTTCCCTGCGATTGAAGTCAAACTTATAGGCCTGTAGTTATTTGGTTTCTCTTTTGTCACCTCTTTTGAATGTGGGGGTAACATTAGCTAGCTTCCGTTCTCTTGATACATCTCCGGATATGATGGATTTCTTGAAAATAATTCCTAATGGAACAATAATCTAATTCTTCATTTTCTTTAAGATTCCTGGATGCCATCAGGCCCTGTTGCTTTTATTAATTTTGAGTTTTTCTATATACATTTAATTTTTTTTTATTTTTGCTATATATGCCGTAATGAGTAAGTTCACCCTAGATTTTTCACAGGTTTTAGTTTGGATTTCACTTTGAGGTGTTTCGTTAACGAATACTGAACTGAAATATTTGTTTAAGATACCACGCATTCCTTCAATTGAATATTCAAGTCGACTGTCAGTGGGTAATAGTGGGTCAATGTGATTCCTAATATCTTTTTTATCTCCAATGTAACTATAGAATTCTTTAAGATTATATTTGAATTTATCAACGATATTCATTTCATATTGTTATTTTTGTTTTTATTGTCTTTTTAAATCTCTCTGTATTATTACATAACTTTGATAATAATCATTAGGTGCACCCGAGCACTTGTATTTCTTATAAACCTGTCTCTCTCTAGTACTACTTTTTTAAGTTTCTTTGTCAAGCCATTTTGGGCTGATTTGGGGGGCGTCTATCTTTAAACGGGATGTAAGTATAAGTTATCTTAGTAAGCGTATTTTGAAATATTTCCCACATCTGATCTACAGGTCTTTCACTTAATTTTGCCTACCAATCTGTAAGCTGAAGCGCCTGACTCCTATGAGCTAAGCTTTACTGAAATCGGGTATTCTAGAAACACAAGTATCTATTCTGATTTTTTTTAGCAGTTTGAATTTAAGTTATGATCACTATTTGCAATAGTCATCCAATCAATATCAGTAAAATTGAAATCACCCATTATCAGTAAGTCCCGGTTGCAGAAACTAGACAGCTCTTGAAACAACAGTTTGTCGTCTTCTAATGGTAATGTGTTTGGCTTTTATATTACACCTACATCCATCTTTTGTCCATTTGCTTGGATTATTTCTAACCACAAACTATCATATGCATTCTGTTTCCCTTTCTTTAAAACACAGGCATGGACTGATGAAAGCGTTTAAATCCCGCAATATTAAAATCAGCTTCAAACTCTCCACCATTTAACCGTGTCTCGGCTATTCCTATCATATCGAGATTTTCGCTTTTGAAATACGCCTGGGTTTTTAGGACTTTGTTTCTAATACTACAAACATTGAAGTACATGGTTCTAAAAAACTCGTGATTATTTCTTTTTTACTCGTTTTGAGTTTCAACATTATGCCTATACTTTTGTTTTTTATTGACACCTTGCTTTACATTGACATTTGGTCCTTCATTGACATTCAGTGCCTCATGGACATTTGCCCCATGACGGTCATCTGATCCTTCACGGTCATCAGATCTCTCATGTACACCTTACCCCTCTCCGTCACCACGTCCCACACCGGCCACCCGTCTATTATTCACATTCTGTCCGACATCATTTTCTAAAATGATATTCCGTATTCCACTGACATTATATCCTACCATGATATTTTGTCCTCCACTATCATTACATCCCATCGTGATATTTTGTCCTTTATTGACATTACATCCTAATATAATATTTTGTACTCTACCAACATTATATCCTAAAATTATATTTTGTCCTACACTGACATATTGCTCTATGTTATTGCCACGCACTACTCTGTCATCCCCGATGCATTCTATTCTCCCCCTTTTTTTTTTTATCTTTTTTTCTACCCCCGAAAAGGAACTAGTTCATCACAAACTCCCACAATGAGGTTTGTAAGAACATCTTTGCCTCTGCGAGTAGGATGGATCCCATCAGAAGCATAAATGTCATGACGCCTCGAAAAGAGATACCAAAGATTAAGAAAAAAAATTCCCAGTTGCGTGTATAATTGTGATATTCTCCCATTGATCCTTATGGCTCTACCGTTCCAACGCGAGCCACCGTAGATCCTCGGGAGGATCCCACAGACTACGTGACGGTTTCCACACTCCTTCATCTCCTGAAGGAGGACCTTGTAATTCTGAACAAGTTTCTCTGATCTCACCCTACCCACATCGTTGCTTCCCCTATGAACAATCGTAAACGTGTTCGTCCGCCTAAGTTCCTTGATGGTCTGGGTACAATCGGCGATCCCACGACCCGGTTGACACAGAAGCTTGCAGCGTCGTTTAGTCTTCCGCTGCAGGATGTCGTCATAGCCTCACACCATGAAGTCCCCCACCACCAAGAACTCCTGATTTTCAGCCACCTCATCTTCCAGCAGAGCAGAACGATTGGCTAGAGCTAGCGGTTGCCGTAGGTCACCCGCCTACCGAACGTGGGTTTGACAAACGGGACCCAACGGAGCGCCATTCGCTCACGGCAGTAGCAGAAGTGGAAGAGGCAGAATGCATTTTGGGTTGTGGGAAGAATTCACTCTTCTCACAGAGCGCACTCTTGAGAAGACGAATTTCCTCCTCACACATCCTGAGGTGGTCCTCCAGGCTCACACAACCTTCACAAGCCATTTCGATCCTCCTTCACTAATACAAACGACAAAGAGAAAATATAAATCAACAAAAGAAACAAAAGCGGTCACTAAATAAACTAAATACACGAAGCTTACTCTGCTTACCTTATACTATTATTCCTACCTTTAGAGTACAGTAACAGATTACTGTTTTGATTCTAAATTACTAGGACACTATACTTTATCTTATACCTGTAACTGTATACCGCTGTAAGAACGAAACACAATCACTTGTCACTTTCGAAGATATAAACTTCGCAGGATGTAGTAAACTTAACAAGAGGTATTCGCTAGCTGGTGTATCGGCAGCAAAACGAGTTCCATAGCTGA
>NC_134787.1:32297600-32300100 GCF_046742065.1 Oratosquilla oratoria
ATAGAGTTAGTAACCATGTAGTGAGCGCTGAAACTATCGGTTGTTTTAAGAAACGGTTAGACAATTTTATGGATGTGAATGATAGGTGGTAATGGACATAGAACTGCCTAGTGTAGGCCTTATGGTTTCTTGCAGTCTCCTTCATTCTTATGTTCTCATGATATCTCGGCGTGGCAATATGGTGGAAAAAGGCTGCCACATGTCATAGAATTTATTCAAATCGTTATTAAAATCCTAGAAAACTACATGCACCGTGCTATAAGCCTCATTTACTATATACAAAATAAAAATAAACAAAACACCACATATATGGGAAACAAGAGAGAGAAAGGTATGCACTAAGGTTAATTTGCCAGAATAGCTAGTAATCAATCACGACGTATGTCACACCTTGAACGGACTTCTTGAAGCGCACAGACTAGCTAGACCAATACGTGAAATACAAGATATCGTACGGCGGCGGCGCGATATTGCCCACAAGAATAGAAACACCGGTCAACCACAAGCCACAACAACAACAATCCATCCATTTCTGGCCACTTCAAGACCCTCCGGTCCTTCAGTTCTTCAATAACCTGTTGCTGATATACTGTCTATACATACGAGCGCGCGCTCACACACACACACACACACACACACACACACACACACACACACACACACACACACACACACACACACACACACACACACACACACACACACACACACACACATACGCGCGCGCGCGCGCGCATAATTTTTTTCTGTTCTATAATTTTTCCTAGCACCCTCAACACTCTTTATTTTGCTGCTATTAATATTATTCCCCAGGTTATAACCATCGTATTTACCCCATTTACACTTCCTCCTCCTTTCTCGCCCTCTCCCTCCTCCTGTTTTCATCATTGCTCGTTTCAGTTTTCTTCGTTTTGAATTTGAAAAAAAAAAACGTGTAAGTGTAACACCCTCCACACAGAACATTTGAGTACAAGGATCCTCCTGACGGGGGAGCATGGAGGTGGAGGCACCACGACCACAGTGAGCATCGCGTCAATGACCTCACGCCCTCGAACATCACCTTTACTTTTGACCACAGCATTCCTCTCACACGTTTGTCTCTCCAGCGTGCCGTGTCATGAACCCCAACACGGTTTCTCCATCTTCTGCTCCTCTAACCTTCCTATACACATCGAGGACCTCACCTTCTCTTCCCTCTCCCAATCTCCGTTCCTCCTTTTTGGGATCCCGTGAGACATAAAAGCATGGGTGCCAGGATTGTATAGTCACACAATCTCGGTCCGTTTCTCTCTATATACACTCTCTCTCTCTCTCTCTCTCTCTCTCTCTCTCTCTCTCTCTCTCTCTCCTCTTTCTTTGGACGCACGCCACGTGACAAAAATCAAGGCACTTAGACTGAATGACCAAACAGTATCTCTGTCCATTTTTTACTTTATCTATATCTTTGTATGTTTATTTCCTCTCGCTTTCTCTCTCTCTCTCTCTCTCTCTCTCTCTCTCCTCTTTGGATGCACGCCACGTGACAAAAATCAAGGCACTTGGACTGAATGACCAAACAGAATCTCTGTCCATTTTTTACTTTATCTATATCTTTGTATGTTTATTTCCTCTCTCTCTCTCTCTCTCTCTCTCTCTCTCTCTCTCTCTCTCTCTCTCTCTCTCTCTCTCTCTCTCCTCCTTCCACACAACACTCTTTCTCTCTTTTTTCTTTTTCTCGCTCTCTCTCTCTCTCCCATCACTTCTCCCTCTTTCTTCTCCCGAGCTCTTCTGGAGCGCTTAGCAGCTTCAGACTCCTCAAGAGCCTTCCAGCCATCTTCTTCTCACACTCTTCATCTCTATCCTCTTCACATGCCCTCTGTCTTTCCCTTTCTTCTCACCTCTCACATCCACTTCGATCTTTATGACACCTCCTCTCTCCACTCCTTCCAGTTTCTCATCTTGCCCTATTTTTGACAAAATGTTTTAGAGAAAGTATTCCTAGTGGAAAAGAAATTGATCTTCAGCAGTTCTTTAAGAATTTACGTTTCCTTATGTAATTCATTTTCGTCTTCATAATGTAAAACTTTATCATGATATTCTTGTTAAAACCTTGGTGTCAATATACGGGTACATTGGTGTCGTTATCACTGTTGGATTGTCATCGTAATTACATTGCTATTATTACTCTTATTCTGAGTGCTACAGTCAATGTCTTAAGGGTCAAATAATTGTTATTTCAAGTCCTTTTTTTTCTCCCTTTACCTCCTCTCTCCTTTCTTTCTCATCCTCTTATGCCGGGTTCACACTGACACTCGTGCAGCGTGCATGAGGCAGTTGGCCGTGTTGAACGCAGCGCCGGGTGTCCACACTGTCTATCAGCACTGAGAGTGTGACACTGCTGATAGACAATGTGGACACTCGACGCTGCATTCAACACTGCCAACTGCCTCATGCAGCGCTGCACGAGGCTAAATGTGGACCCAGCCTTACACTTCCTTATCTCTCCCTCTATCTTTTTATC
>NC_134787.1:32305100-32317600 GCF_046742065.1 Oratosquilla oratoria
GTGTGTGTGTGTGTGTGTGTGTGTGTGTGTGTGTGTGTGTGTGTGTGTGTGTGTGTGTGTGCGTGTGTGTGTGTGTGTGTTTGTGTGTGTGTGTGTGTGTGTGTGTGTGTGTGTGTGTGTGTGTGTGTGTGTGTGTGTGTGTGTGTGTGTGCGTGTGTGTGTGTGTGTGTGTGTGTGTGTGTGTGTGGTGTGTGTGTGTGTGTGTGTGTGTGTGTGTGTGTGTGTGTGTGTGTGTGTGTGTGTGTGTGTGTGTGTGTGAGAGAGAGAGAAAGAGAGAAAGAGAGAGAGAGAGAGAGAGAGAGAGAGAGAGAGAGAGAGAGAGAGAGAGAGAGAGAGAGAGAGAGAGAGAGAGAGAGAGAGAGAGAGAGAGAGAGAGAGAGAGAGAGAGAGAGAGAGAGAGAGAGAGAGACCATGTCACAAATAAAGACAGATGCAGCGTATCACACCATACTGTCGACATCACTAAGCTTGGTGGTGAACGTGAATCCTTAGGGAATGCCTTTGGGCTTGAGTATATACTTCTCTCTCTCACTCTTTCTCTCTCTCTCTCACTTTTTTCACTCTCTTGCCCCTTCTCATTTTCTTCCCCACCCTCTCTCTCTCTTTCCCTCTCTCTCTCTCTCTCTCTCTCTCTCTCTCTCTCTCTCTCTCTCTCTCTCTCTCTCTCTCTCTCTCTCTCTCTCTCTCTCTCTCTCTCTCTCTCTCTTCTTTCCTTTTTTTCGGAAGAGATGATATAGGTAGGATACCCAGGATTCGTTTGGAAATACATGAAAACCGACGTATCATACGACAGAAAGAAATATTGCACTTACTGCATCGCATTATAATGAACGAAAAAAAAATACACAACCTACGTAGACTGATTTTAGAAAAATGGCCAAGAGGTCTGAAAAATAGCAAAGACCATGAGCGTGGGGGAAAAAAAGTGAGAAAATTAATATTTCTTTCAGAATGAGGTGAACAAATATATTCTGAAATACAAGAAGCTTACCCGTGTTGCCCAGGGCTGTTGGCTCCAGTCAGTTCATTCCAACTTTGCGGAGATTTTCTTCACTGATGTTGTTGAAATGTTGGGCTGCATTTCCCTAATCTCGTTGAATTAAATATATTTTTTCATAATTTCTTTTTCATCTCATGGTAATGTGTGCACTCAGCCATGGTCTGTAATCTAAAGGTTGAGGACTTTTTCTTCTCTCAAAGAAATTTTTGTTCTTTAAGACATTTTCGCAGTCATTCTTTCTAACTCGATCTCGTTATAGAACAAAAGATCTCTTGTTAGAAGATTTATCATTGTAATTCATGATCAAGGGTTTCAAAGGATTACAAAGGAAGAGCATACCGACAGGAGACCTTTTGGTCCATAACTCGGTCGGATGCAAAAAAAAATAATAATAAATAATAATAAAAAAATAATAAAAATAATAATAATAATAAGTATGTGATTAAAATAAATAGATGGATAATGATAGATAATAAACAGATAATAATAATAGATAAATAATAAACATACATACATACATATACCAAGGCTTTTTCCCCCTTCCAAGGGAGTAGCCAAAAAGGGAAATAAAAAACACTCCCACCCATTTCATCCCTAAATACACTCCACACCCTCCACCCTTCCTCTCATCTAAGCACCTCCTGGATGACGGGTCATCCCTGCACCCTGCCCATCGCCCTGGGTCAGCAGATATGATAAATGGCAGGGGTTAGGGGTTTATCTAAATGAATCTTAAAAGTTCGAATTGTACTACATTGCACTGCCTCTACAGGAAATTTATTCCATTCATTTACAACATGGTTGGCGAAGTTATTTCTACCCACTTCCAAATTAAATCTGCTTCCTGACAGTCTGAGATCATTATTTCTTGTGGTGATTTCCATTCAATGTAAAAATTTCGTCACTTTTGATGTTGTCAATTCCCTTTAGAATTTCAAAGACCTCTTTTTTCTAGGAAAAATAGATCCATATATTTTAGTCAATTTTCGTATGATTTATTTCTGATATTTGGAATTAGTTTTGTGGTTCACCGTTGTACTTTTTCCAATCTGTCAATATCTTTAACGAGATTCGGTTACCATACGGGTACAGCACATTCCAAATGTGGACGAACTAACGATTTTTATTACTTGTTAATGACAGATGGATTTCTGAAATAAAAAAAAATCGTGTAATCAGTCCTAGAATTTTATTTGCTTTCTCTGTGGCGGAAATACGCTGCTTAGATGATTTGAGATCATTACTGACGCCGAGATCCTTTTCACTATCTTCGAGTATTTGGGTGGAGATTATAGGTAAGAATAAGAATCTTATTATTGGCGTCCTATATAGATCTCCTAACCTCAGCAGTAGCGTCCCAGTACAAAAACGTTGTAATCATGATATATTTTAATTATAGAAACATTGACTGGGAAATTTTAGTAGGAGATCAGGAAGCACAAGATTTCTTAGATGTGGTGCAGGATAGTTTCCTAAAACAAGTGATTACCGATTCTACGAGGGGAGAGAATACTCTGGACTTACTTTTAACTAATAATGAGTACCTAACAAGAAACGTAAAAATGGGAGATTGTCTAGGCCCTAGCGATCATCAAGAAATAAGATTTAATATTATTTGAGAAGAGTTACATAGTACAAAAACGTTCAAGTATCGGATTTCGGGAGAGCCAATTTTGATGAGATCAGAAAGTATTTAAGACATTTGGTCACTTACGAGACCGACCCAGGGGGCTTTGATGACGTAAGATACACGGTCAGTCCGGCTGTCATCAGTGCGGTCAGCGGTCTGGTTACGGAGGGTAATATGCGTACCTTGAGTCAGGTTACTTACAAGTACAAAGTCAACGCCTGGTCAGCGATTTGAATGAAATATACAGTAGCCTAGCAACTTTAATTCTGAATGCACAAAATAAATATATTCCCCCTCAAGCCAATACAGAAGAATAGTAATACTCCCAAATGAATGACGGACAGGCTGAAATATGAGATCGGAATGAAAAAAGGACTTTACGCAAGAATAAAAAAGCGGGGAAATGCACACCATTGATCCAAATATAACGATATGACAAGACTTATGAAAAAGAACACGCGCACAGCAAAACGTAACTATGAAATTAAAGTTGCCAGACAAGCGAGATCCAACCCAAAGGGCATATTTCATCTCTACAGAAAAAAAAAGGAAAGGATAGACTCAATTGAAAACAACGAAAATGTCATGATAGAATAGGAGGAAAAATGAGTGAAGCGTTTAACCAATATTTTCTCTTAGTGTTTACGAAGGAGAGGTTAGATAAGGTACCTGACTGCGATCTGATCTTCACTTGGGATGAAAAAAGTAGACTAACTAATATCACCATTATTAAGGTAGTAGTCAAACAAACTGAAAAATTTAAAGTTACAAAATCCCCGAGTCCAGACGAAATTTTTCCGAGAGTGCTTAAACAATGTAAATTTGAAACCTGCGACCAGTTAACAGAAATATGCAATAAGTTTGTAGACACTGGTTTTGTGCCTATTGCTTGGGGGCAGGCAAACGTTGTTCCTGTTTTCAAAAATTAAATAACTCGTTTATATGCATCCACAGGCCAATCAGTTTGACATCAATTATAGGTAAAATGCTTGAATCAATTATAGTTAACAGACTCAGAGATCACATTGAGAGACATAATCTGATTCGTGACTCACATCATAGTTTCTCTAGGGATAAGACATGCGTGACTAATCTTCTATCTTTTTACACTAACGTATATAAGGCATCAAATAACAATGATAGTTACGATGTCATTTATCTTGACTTTAGCAAAACGTTCGATAAGGTGCACCACCAGAGACTACTAGATAAAATCAAAGCCCATGGCATAGGTGCAAAAGTGTTAGAATAGATTGGAGATTGGATCAGTGAGAGAAAACAGCGGGTAACCATAAACTCTGTAAAATCTAAATGAAAGAGTGTTTCTAGTGGAGTTCCCCATGGCTCGGTTTTGGGTACCTTATTATACAGTATACATAAACGACTTGGACAATGGGATTAATAGTGATATTAGTAAGTTTGCGGACGACAATAAAATAGGACGCCTAATTAGGTCAGGAGACGACGCAGAGATTCTGCAGGATGATCTTAACAAATTGTTCACATGGTCGGTGAAATGGCAAATGGATTTCAATATCCCAAAGTGCAGCGTGTTAAATGTAGGGCTACACAACCCCGAAAACAGGTATAGCTTAGATAACACGTTTTTAGAGAAATATGAATGCAAGAGAGACTTGGGAGTTCTAGGGAGTCCTGATCTTAAATCCAGGAATAAAGCTAACAGAGCATTAGGTTTCATTGCTAGGACGGTTACAAATAGAAGTGCAGAGGTAATTATCAAACTCTAACTAGCGTTAGTTAGACCCATCCTTGACTATGCGGTACAGTTTTGGTCTCCGTCTTATAGAAGGGACATCAATTCACTAGAATCAGCACAGAGAAGAATGACCAAAATGATACGTGGGCCCAGAAATTTACCTTACGAAGAGAGACTTAGGCACCTTAACTTACACTCTCTGGGTGATTTAATAGAGGTGTTATGAAGTGGATCAAGGGTGACGCAAACAAGGTAATTATATTAAGACAGTAGGGCAGGACTCGCAATAATGGATTTAAACTGGACAATTTTAGATTTAAGAAGGAAATAGGCAAGAATTGGTTTACTAATAGGGTGGTCAACGAATGGAATAGACTTTGTAATCATGTAGTGAGTGCTGAAACTATGGATTGTTTTAAGAAACGGTTAGACAACTTTATGGATGGGGATGACAGGTGGTAATGGACATAGATTTGCCTAGTGTAGGCCTTATGGTCTCTTGCAGTCTCCTTCATTCTTATGTTCTTATGTTCCGCTTATGTTAATGAGCTTCCAAATAGCTTGTAATCGTACTTGTTATTTTTGTCTATATGCATTACCTTACCTTTACTTCGTTAATTTTAATTTTCCCCTTTTCAGGTCATTGCTGTAGTTTATCTAGATGTTCTTAAATATTCAATTAGTTTAATTGATCATTTGTAATTCCGCACATTTTTGTATTCTCAGCAAATTTGGAAACGTAGATTTTAGTCCGTGATCTATATAATTTATAAATACTATGAATAGAAGTGGCCCAAGAACTAAACCCGGAGGAACTCCCTTCGTAGAAATTTTCCATCTAGAAGTTTTGTAATTTGTAAGTCTCTATTTACGATCGTTTAACCAATTACTAGTCCAGCTTGATAGGCTACCACTAATTGAGCAATTAGTCTTTCGTGCGGGACGGTATCAAAAGTCTTCTCAAAGTCCAGATATATTAAATCTATGTTGTTTCTTTTGTCATAATTCGAGATGACTGTGTTGTAGAATTCCAGTAGGTTCGTCACGCAAGGACGTTTTCATCTGAATCCATGTTCCTTGGAAGCACACTGCAGGACTACCGTCCTACCCCCTTGGGGATGTTGCGGCCTTTGGAGATTGATAACGGCAATCCACCTATGTCGAGCAAAAGACCATATATGATACCTTCAAATATTTTCTTCTGGTTAACGTAATACTATTTTATTTAGCCTTGCGGAATACCTGTCCGAAAAAGGGGCCAGGATATTTTGTCCTTCAAGTGATAATTCCTCTACCTTTGAGATAACCTTATCTTTGATTTTTTTCTCACCAAAATCAAATCTAGGCATTATGTAGGCCACGGGGGTTGACTTACTCGTATGTGCCATGATTTGTTTTCCTAAGACTGTAGATCCTTGGGATGTATGTACTGTATGTATGTATGTATGTATGTATGTATGTATGTATGTATGTATGTATGTATGTATGTATGCATGCATGCATGTATGTATGTATGTATGCATGTATGTATGTATGTATGTATGTATGTATGTATGTATGCATGCATGCATGTATGTATGTATGTATGTATGTATGTATGTATGTATGTATGTATGTATGTATGTATGTATGTATGTATGTACGAGGTATTATGTATGTATGTATGTATGTATGTGTGTGTGTGTGTGTGTGTGTGTGTGTGTGTGTGTGTGTGTGTGTGTGTGTGTGTGTGTGTGTGTGTGTGTGTGTGTGTGTGTGTGTGTGTGTGTGTGTGTGTGTGTGTGTGTGTGTGTACGTGCGTGAGTGTGTGTGTAACATTCCAAGATTGAACAGTGAATTACGACTGACAAACTATACTCCCACCGATGTGACTAACTTTCCCACCACGAGTTTGTCTTATTAAGGTCTTGTCTCTCTTTATTCCTCCCCAATCTGCGTCCTCTCCTCGTGTCTTATCGGCACACCTCAAGTAGAAAGCTCAACTTAAGTCTGAGCGTATCTCTACAACCAAATGATAATTATATATAATTAGTCTACTGTTTTGAAATTATTACTTTAATTGTTTAGCTACATCCCAAGGTTCGAACCTAGATATGTTTTTTAATTATCTGTATATATATTACCTAGTAATCTATTTTTACTCACGTTATATTTCATCTTTTAAAATCTTTAGACTTGTTTCATTTCTTCATCTGATAATATTATACCGAACTTGATGTTCATTCAGTCACATGTATTGCTAATGCAAATGTATTTTATGTTACTGAGCATTTCACTACGGCAACTCATACATGGACAAAAATAATGGAAATAATCAACCACTAACCTTCAGTTTACATAGATTCTGGAGAAACGAGATAATTCATGCGACAACTACAAATGCAGAAAAAAGACATACACAGTTCCTCAACCTCCTTTGTTAGTCACATTAAAGATGTATTTATTCATTTATAAATTTGTCTACTTTTTTATTCTAATAATCACAGCCTGGTTTCATATGTAGCAAAAGGAGCACAAGGAACACAAGAAGGAATAGAAGGAGACGGACAAGAAGAACAGAGAAAAAGAGAAGGGAATGGAAAAGAAGGCGGAGTAGGGGGAGGGAAGTAGAAGAATAAGGAAGAAGAAGAAGAAGAAGAAGAAGAAGAAGAAGAAGAAGAAGAAGAAGAAGAAGAAGAAGAAGAAGAAGAAGAAGAAGAAGAAGAAGAAGAAGAAGAAGAAGAACAACAACAACAACAACAACAACAACAACAACAACAACAACAACAACAACAACAACAACAACAACAACAACAACAACAACAACAACAACAACAACAACAACAACAACAACAACAACAACAACAACAACAACAACAACAACAACAACAACAACAACAACAACAACAACAACAACAACAACAACAACAACAACAACAATGGCAACAACAAAATCATCAGCAATACGAAGGAGAAGGAGGAGGGCAAGAAGAAGAGAAAGAAGAAGATGAAGAAGAAGAAGGAAACAAACATTTCAGAAGTCCTGCGAGACACCACAGATAGTTGCTCGATGGTCGAGAAACACGCATAATTTGCGAGACCGATATTTCATAGACAACTCTTACAAGGCCAAACTTTTTACCTGAATTTTCCCATTATATCTGATACTGCAAATCCACACTACTTTTTCGCAAATGTCGACCTCGAGACGATGGGATTGAGCCCTACCTGGTAGCTCGTCAGGAATGACCCGCTGGACCCATAGCGATGGGTGAGTGTGGCTATGTGATGTTGTGACGCTGGAACCCAATGGCTTATGTTCCAGCTTGTGTGGAGGTGAATAAAGTCTTGGTTGTCTGCTTCTTGCTTCCTTCTTTCAAATAATGATGGGAATAGAGAGACAAAGGCTGATATAGATATATAGACAGAGATATTGATAGGTAGATAGGAAGATAGATAAGACAGGTAGACAGAGTGACATAAAGACAGGCACACAGAAAAGAATATAAGATGGAGAAAGAAATGGAGAGAATAAGAGAGCGACAGACGGACAGAGAGAGAGAAAGAGAGAGTGAGAGAGAGAGAGAGAGAGAGAGAGAGAGAGAGAGAGAGAGAGAGAGAGAGAGAGAGAGAGAGAGAGAGAGAGAGAGAGAGAGAGAGAGAGAGAGAGAGAGAGAGAGAGAGAGAGAGAGAGAGAGAGAGAGAGAGAGAGAGAGAGAGAGAGTTATATTACTCAAGCCTGAATCAAACCTAGGGTAATTAAATCTCAAGCTGAGTTTGCTCTCTATCCGTTCGACCCTGACCACCCCACCCACCCCACCCCCACACTCCCCAAAGAGAGCAGAAAGAGGCCTCGTTATGGACCAGAAGGCTTCCTGCAGGTATACATTCCCATTATGTTCCATTATAACTTTTCAATGAAAAGAAAGTCCGACGCAAAGACACAGAAAGAATAGGACGGAGTTATACAGAAGGAACTTCGAGGAAACAGAAGCGGATTTTCTTCGCTTCCATGAAAAAAGTCAAAACAAACCGAGATGTAGAACATCTGGCGATAGAAGGATAAGAGAGAGAGAGAAGAGAGAGACACACACAAAGAGAGAGAAAGAGAGAGAGAGAGAGAGAGAGAGAGAGAGAGAGAGAGAGAGAGAGAGAGAGAGAGAGAGAGAGAGAGAGAGAGAGAGAGAGAGAGAGAGAGAGAGAGAGAGAGAGAGAGAGAGAGAGAGAGAGATTAAATGAAATGGAGAGGTTAGGAGTAAAGGACTGATACGAATGGACACCTATTAATCAAGAATAGCATTCCAAAAGGTGAGGGCACTGAAGTAAAATGTTTGATGCAAAAGAATAAGGACAGCGAAACACGGTTGATAGAGTAGGAGTACCTGGTAGACGACAAAATGTTCCACGGAGGAGATAACAGGAAGGACACACACGAAGAGCAAAACAAAATGGCGACGCTCTACTAATTCGACAATGAATATAGAACCTATTCCGCTTCATATAGAAGGTTCGTCACCTAATAAAGTACAACAGAGTTCACTGGAGAGTTCACAAGCACCACGCCCATGCAACAATAACAACAACAGCTGAGAGGAAGATAGAAAAAACATGGAAAACAAGAGTTGGGGTCTCGCTACTGCGACAACAAAGGAGGAAGGGACTGGGAAACCACCAATCTAAGAAGTTCAGCAACTACAAAAGGCAGGAGGTCCCAGTGAAAGGACAAAAGAACTCTGCATTCCAGAAGGGTCCAGAAGGATGAAAAAGGGGCTTCCGTACTCCATGGAGAAAGCAAGAGCAAGCAAAAGGAAAAGTGCAAGACCAAGGACAAGAACAAAAAGAGCAAGAACAAGAACAAGGAGACCAAAAACAAAAACAAAAATGACTAGAATAAATTATATATTTATATTATACCCGCAAGCACGCACGCACACAAACACACACACACACACACACACACACACACACACACACACACACACACACACACACACACACACACACACACACACACACACATACACACATATTCACACACACAGAACACGCACACACATAAAGACATACACACACATTCACACACACAAAACACGCATACACATAAAGACACACATACACACACACATACACACTCACACAAAACACACACACACACACACACACACACACACACACACACACACACACACACACACACACACACACACACACACACACACACACACACACACACACACACACAACATTTGTTGAGCTAGATGAAGGTAAAACCACTTTACAGGAGTAAAAACATGGCACTGAAAATGACCAAGTACAAAATTAAAAAGATTCCAGCCATAATAAAGACGAGACCTTCTGGAAGAATCGGAGCATACCAGAAGATTCTGCCGGGAACATGCGAAGGGTGAGGACGCTGGAGAGGTCGAAAAAGGATTTTGTTATGAACAATATTGCTAGAGGAGGAAAAGGAGGAGGAGGAGGAGGAGGAGGAGGAGAGGACGGGTAATGGAAAAGATGAAGCTTCTTGGAAGAGGATAGTTAATGCAGGAGGGTTGGATTGCTTAAAGGGTTCTTGGTGAACATGAGGATCGAGCTGCAAAATCTGAGGTTGTAGGTGATAAAAATATAAAGAAAGCAGAACATACGAAAGGCGCAGGGTATTAAGAGACGAGGGAAAGTAAGATAACGAGAATGCTACCGAGAAATAAGAAAGATCATGAGGAATTCATAAGGACGAGTATGAATGGCATGAGGTTGACAAGAAATAAAAATTAAAGAAATGAAATATATGAAAGGGAAAGGATAAGAAAGACGCAGAACAGAGTTGGGAGAAAGTAATAATGATATTTGAAGAGGGATAATTGGCCTGACGTTGATAATGATGGTGATCGTGATGATGATAACAACGATCAAGATGATGACGATGGTGATGACGATAATAATGATAATAATGATGATGCGACGATGATGATGATAATGTTGGTGTTGATAACGAAGAGGAGGAGGAGATAAAAGGGAAGAGGAGGAACAAAAGGAAGAGAAAGGGACGAAAGAAGAGGAAAGCGAAAGGTGAGAAAAATAGTAATAAAAAATAACAAATGATAAAGAAGGGAAGCGAGAGAGGAAAATTCGACGAGTATGAAAGAGATAATGGAAACGGGAAGAGACAATATTGGAGAGAAACGATAGAAGGAGAACAAAGTGGAGGATTAAAGAAAGAAAAGTAAAGAAGAAGAAGACGAGGGGGGGCGGCCTTAGGGAAGACGTCTATCGAAGGAGAAGCAGGAAAGTCAAAAACGAGAAATCCAAGAAGAGGAGAAATATATGAAAGAAAATGGGGAACAGGGAGAGAACGAGAGCAAGAAGGAAGAGGGGAGGAAGAGAGAGTGGGGGAGAAGGGTGTAGATGGAAGAAGGAGGAGGTAGAAGAAAGGATGGAACAAGGAGGAGGTAAGAAAGGAGAGGTAGGAGGAAGGAAGGAAAATAAAGTAGAAAGGAAGAAAGAGGTAGGAAGGAAAAAGGAGGAGGGAAGAAGGAAGAGGTAGGAAGAAGGAAGGAAGATGGAAGAGGGAAGAAGGAAGAGGGAGTTGAGGGAAAAGAAGAGGGAGGAGGGAGGAGGGAGGAAGGAAGAGGGAGGCGAAACAAAGGAAGAGGGAAGGGGAGGAGGGAAGAAGGAGGAGTGAGGTTGGAAAGGGGAGGATGAAGGAAGAGGAAGGAGGGAAGAAAAGGGAGTGAAACGAACCCAGTAAGGAATGAGGAAAGAGGAGGTAAGAGGAAATAGGAAAGAGAAAGAGGAGGAGAATAGGGGGAGCGAGAAGGAAAGAAATAAAAGGAGAAAGAAATGTTAATGGAAGAGAAAAAAAGGAGACGAGATGGAAAAGAAGAATAAAAAAAAAATTAAGGAAGAGAAGGAGGAAAGGAGAATGAAGAAAAAAAAATAAGAAGAAAATGGACGAGAAATTTGAGAAAATAGAGACTTAGGAAAAATGGATAATAAGAAGAGGAACAAGCAGAAGAAGGAGGTAGAAAAAGTAGATGAGAAGAAAAAATAGGAGAAGAAAGGCGAGACGATGAAGAAGAAGGAAGCCAATGAAAAATACAGAGAAGAGAAGGAGGAAGAAAAGAAGGAAAAGGAAGAAAAAAGGAGAAAAAAGGAGAAATAATGGATGGGGTGAAGAAATTGGTGGGATAGGAGTAAGAGGAGGAGCAAGAGGAGGAGGAGGAGTAGTAGGTGGAGGAGTTGGTGGAGTAGATATAGGAATAGGAGTAGGTGGAGGACAAGGAGTAGGAAAAAGAATAAAAGGATCAAGATGAGGATAATTATGAGTATGAAGATAATGGTGGTGATGAGAGTAGGTTAATGAGTAAGAGGGAGAGCAGAAGGAGGAGACGGAGAAGGAGGAATAGGAGTAAGAGGAGGAGCAGGAGGTGGTGGAAGAATAAAAGGCGTAGGATAAGAATAAGCATGAGGATGAGAACGATGAGGAGGAGGAAGAAGAGAAGCAAGGCAGGAAGAGGAGGAGGAGGAGGAGGAGGAGGAGGAGGAGGAGGAGAAGGAGGAGGAGCAGGAGATAGAGGAGCAGGAGGAAGAGGAGGAGGAGGAGGAGGAGATAGAGGAGCAGGAAGAGTAGGGGAAGAGGAGCAGGATAAAGATAAGTGTTAGTATAAGAAGAGTGATGATGTAGAGGGGCAGGAGGGAAAGGGAGAGAGTGAGGAAGAGGAGGAAAAGAATAAAAGGAGGATGAGCACAATGAGGACAAAGATGATGATGATGATGATGATGATGATGATGATGATGATGATGATGATGATGATGATGATGATGATGATGATGATGATGATGATGATGATGATGATGATGATGATGATGATGATGATGATGATGATGATGATGATGATGATGATGGCGATGATGATGATGATGATGATGATGATGATGATGATGATGATGATGATGATGATGATGATGATGATGATGATGATGATGATGATGATGATGATGATGATGACGATGATGATGATGATGATGATGATGATGACGATGATGATGATGATGATGATGATGATGATGATGATGATGATGATGATGATGATGATGATGATGATGATGATGAGGATGATGGTGATGATGATGAGGATGAGGATGAGGATGATGATGATGATGATGATGATGAT
>NC_134787.1:32362600-32365100 GCF_046742065.1 Oratosquilla oratoria
ATTTACTGGTCAGATTTATTTAGTTGACACAATAGACACATCAGGGAAACCTCACACTGCTGAATATCTTCTGCAACTTGTACAAAATTCGATCAAGAAGGCTGAACAAGATTTTGGTTGTCACATTGGAAGTGCTAAGACAAACAATGCAGCAAATGTCACCAAGATGAGAAAACTCTTGGAAGAATCGAGTGAACCTGAGCATATCGTTCTCACATACGGCTTATACCGTTCCTTGTATACATGTGGATCCTTATATTGATATGCTAAAAATGTCGTTTAGCAATCAGATCGCATATCAGATAGCAATCCCACATTATTTAGAATCTATAAAAAAAAATCCATTTGAATTAGATAAATATGATTTAAATAAAAAAGAAAAAATCGATTTTTTATATTTTCTAAAAATATAAAAAGAATCGCCAACCCTGGTGTCTACTAACCTCATACAATAATACCTGTTAAGTCCGGCTAAAATTGGCATTTCAAAGTATAACAATGCCTTAAAAATAGTTTCTTATTTCACTATAAAAGTTTATATTAACTTATATTGCATTGAATAGGTTAATAGTTGATATATTTGTCCTATATACAATGTTAGGTTTCTAGTTTTTATATATTTGTCCTATATGAAATCTTAGGTTTCAAAAAAAAACAAAAAAAAACAATGGCCTCCGGTAGCGGACACAGGAATCTGGGTGCGCACGTCCTGTGTAATAGTAGTCCTTGACATATTATATATATATATATATATATATATATATATTATATATATATAATATATATATGTATATATATATATGTATATACATATATGTATATAGATAAGTATATATATATATATATATATTGTATACATATGCATATACATATACATACACACACATATATATATATATACATACACACGCACATATATATATATATATATATATGTATACATTATGTATTCATATATATATATATATGTATGTATATATATATATACATATATGTACATATATATACATACATATATATGTATGTATATATATATGTATATATATATATATATATATATATATATATATTACAACTAACATATTTTCGCTTACTCAACTCTTTCTTTCGTCCGACTGTGGTGTTAGTTGTGATTTATAAATGTGTTGCTACATTTCTCACCAGTGAGACACACACACACACACACACACACACACACACACACACACACACACACACACACACACACACACACACACACACACACACACACACACACACACACACACATATATATATATATATATATATATATATATATAATGTATATATATATAATATATATATATATATATGCATATGTATATACATATATATATAGAATATATATATATATATATATATATATATATATATATGGGTGGGTGGGTGTGGGTGTATATTTGTATATATATACATTTATATATATATAATATATATACATACATATAAATATATATATGTATATATATATATATATATGTATATATATATATGAAACTTGTTAACCCATTGTCGGAGAAAAGAAATCAGAAATACTAATTATCTGTATATTTCGACCACTGACTGTGGTCCTCTTCAGCAGAATGATACAAAGGAATAGAGTTAACAAGTATCAAAGTTAACAAGTATCAAAGTTAACAAAGTATCCTTTGTATCATTCTGCTGAAGAGGACCACAGTCAGTGGTCGAAATATACAGATAATTAGTATTTCTGATTTCTTTTCTCCGACAGTGGGTTAACAAGTTTCATTTTACCAATGTGCTATTACATTACGCTGTGCTAATATATATATATATATATATATATATATATATATATATATATATATATATATATAGAGAGAGAGAGAGAGAGAGAGAGAGGAGAGAGAGAGAGAGAGAGAAGAGAGAGAGAGAGAGAGAGAGAGAGAGAGAGAGAGAGAGAGAGAGAGAGAGAGAGAGAGAGAGAGAGGATAGAGAGAGAGAGAGAGAGAGGAGAGAGAGATGAGAGAGAGAGAGAGAGAGAGAGAGAGAGAGAGAGAGAGAGAGAGAGAGAGAGAGAGAGAGAGAGAGAGAGAGAGAGAGTGGGGGAGGGAAGGGGGAAGTTGGGCCGCACTTGACGGAAAAGGTAAACAGAAACACTAACAACTAAATTCAGAAGTCAACAACCGTAACGAGTAAAACGGTCTGGCGTCGTTTTTTTTTTGTTTTTTTTTACGTTCTCACTAGTTTTCATGCAATCTGCAGTCGGCCTTTTCATTGCACGCCGAAGGACTTTGCATAATCACGGCCGCCAAGGCCACTGCCACGGACGCCACCACAGGACCAGGATTACCATCTTTAACCATCACAGCGACAACCCACCACTACCACAACAGCCGCCGCTGCTATAAACACTATTAACAATCACAGCCACCAAGACCTCTTACAACCACCACGACCAGCTGCAGCCACAAATACCACCTGCTGCCGCCACGACCACCTACAGCCACCACGACCA
>NC_134787.1:32372600-32380100 GCF_046742065.1 Oratosquilla oratoria
CAAATCAGCCATCCTGAGTCCTCTGCTGAATAAAGGCCTCTTTCATAGCATTCCATGATTCACACGACCGCACCAACTTCTTCCATGTTACTCCTGCAAACTTCTCAATCTCGTCTCTCCACCTTCTGCCTGGTCTCCCTCTTCCACGCTTCCCATCTCGCGGCAATAACTTACCTGACTAATTCCACTTCCTTTCTTTTGCCGCCTCCACAAAATCTCTAGCTCTAGTCTGCTCTCTCATCCAGCTTGCTTTCTTTTGGTCTCTCAGCGTTGTTCCCATCATTGGTCTCTCCATTCTCCTTTGTGCATTCCTTAGCTTTGTCTCTATCGCTTTCGTCACTTTCCAATTCTCACATCCGTAGATTATTGCTAACAGAATGCAGTGATTGTAAACTTTACGTTTCAAACATAAAGGTAGACAGCCTCTCAGGATTTTACTATATTTACCTAACACTTTCTAACCAATTGCGATACGTCTTTTTTATTTCATTATTATGACCTTTCGTCACTTTCACCATCTGGCCTAAATAATCATACTCTTCAACTTCTTCAAGACTCTCACCATCTATTATAATCTCTTTAGTTTGAACTTTCGTGTTGAACATTACTTTGGTTTTACTCTTATTCATTTCTAAACTTACTTTGAGGATTTTCTTGTTCGGATCACTCAGCATGCCTAGCAAATCTTCTGCTCTTTCTGAAATTAAAATAATGTCATCCGCAAATCTTAGATGGTTCAAATATTCGCCATTAATCTTCAAACCTTTGTCTTCCCAATCCAACCTTCTGAAAATCTCTTCCAAGTAAGCTGTAAATAATTTGGGTAAAATCATATCACTTTGCTGTACAGTATTTTTATATACTCCAATAACAGCGGTACCGTTCACATAAATGTTTTCTAGAACCCTTACAATCTGTTCGTTCGTAACCTGCTTGCGTAGTGAGTTTAGTAATGCTATTTGTTCTACCGAGTCAAAGGCCTTCTCGTAATCTACAAAAGCTAAAGAGTTATATTGTATTCTGTCATTTTCTCGATTAGTTGGTTCATCCCTTGAAAATGGTCTAGAGTCGAATATCTGCTTCTAAAGCCTGTCTGTTCTCTCGCTTGGTTTCCTTCTAAAACCTGACTTAGTCTATTTGTAAGGCTTATGGAGAATACTTTATATACATTTGATAACAAACTAATTCGTCGTTAGTTACTAAGGTCTTTGTGGTCTCCTTTTTCATGAAGCGAAATCACTATAGCACTGTACCACGCATCAGGAACGCTTTCTTGACGTAAGCACTGATTCTAGAGCTGAACTAACTTAATATGATTTTTTTTCATGCGTTTTTCAAAATATCTATCGATATACCATCTTCCCCAGGTCCTTTTCCTCGCTTTATATTTTTT
Source organism: Oratosquilla oratoria (assembly GCF_046742065.1). Lineage (NCBI taxonomy): Eukaryota > Metazoa > Arthropoda > Malacostraca > Stomatopoda > Squillidae > Oratosquilla > Oratosquilla oratoria. Next base: position 32,373,994 of record NC_134787.1, read on the forward strand.
AGCAAACTCTACTTTTTTGTAATATCTGGTGTACTTGTAACGTCTACAAATTAATTTACTAACTCAACTACGGTCTTCGACGAGTAAAGCTCTTCTACTCTTTTTTACCATTCTGTCTCTGCATTTAATGATTTTTCCATTTCTATTTTTCAAACATATAATTTGCTGTCTTCCTAAAGTATATCTGCGCTCGGTCACTTTAATACTATTACCTCTCCGAATAGTTTCCTCTATTTCATTCATGTTTCTCTTTCTTTTCTCTGATCTCTGCCTTGTGTTCATAAACTTGTTTAGTTTTACTCTTTTTATTTCGTCTCTCCTGCTTTAATTTGCATGGTCCTTTTTCTTTTAATTAGATCATTTGTAGCTCTGGAGTATTTCTTTTCTCTGATACTTTTTGTACTTCCTACTTTCTCTGTTGATTCCCCAATGATATTCACTAAATTCAAATTCATATCTCCCACGCTGTCCTCATTAGTTTTTTGGAGCCTCAAATCTATTTCTAGTTTCTAACAGAAATTCCATCTTATCATCCTTAACCTTCGCAAGACTAATTTTCTTTTCTAAAACTAATTTATTTCTCTCAGCTCTGAAATTGAATTTAGCTGTACAACCTACCATTCTATGGTCACTACTTATGTTGACTTTATTTACGACCATAGAATTGCTAACGCATTTGCTCTCATCTACTTATATGAAGTCTACTTCGTTCTTTGTTGTTCCATTTGGACTTCTGCAGGTCCATTTACGACCTACACTCTTTTAGAAGAAAGTGGTCATTATCTTCATGTTGTAGTTCCCTGCAAAATTGACTAACAGCTCGCCTCTGTCATTTCTTTCACTTAATGCAAACTTCCCAATGCACGACTCATCTCCCATCTTCTTCCCCACTTTAGCATTAAAGTCGCCTATTACCAACGAGTACTTACCTTTTTCTTGATCCATTACCTGACTTAAATCATTATAGAAGTACCCAATTTCATCGTCCTCTGTGAAGTTGGTGCATAAACCTAAACTATTTTAGTGTTCCTTTTTCACAGCCTAATCATAATCCAAGCAACCCTAATTGACAAACTACTGAACTTGACTACGTTACCAGCAACCTCTCAGTTTATCCACTAGATCTTTTTTTTTTTTTTTTTTTTTTTTACCTCTATGGTAAAGAAGGTGGTGACCATATTGTTATTGTATCAGCTTTTCTTCCGTACTTCGTACTTCACTGAGTCCTACGATATCCCACTTGATTACAAAGGATTACAAAGGCGGAGCATGCCGACAGGAGACCTTTTGGTCCATATCTAGGTCGGATACGAAAAAAATCATAATAATAATAAATTGATAAGTAAAAACTATAATAAGGTAAATAACAAATAAACACATAAATAAATATATAGGTATAGTTAAATAATAAATGATAGTAAATAATAATAAAGTGACATATAACTAATAATAAATGAAAATCAGACAGATGATAACAAAACAAAAACAAATAATATTAAAATAAATTATAATCATTACAGCATCTTACTTAGGTGTTTATCTAAATGATTCTTAAAGCTTCGAACTGAACTACATTGCACTACCTGTGCAGGAAGTTTATTCCATTCATTAACTACACGGTTGGCAAAGTTGTTTCTACCTACTTCCAAATTGAATCTATTTCTGGACAGTTTGAGACCATTGTTTCTTGTCTGATCATTCAATGTGAAAATTTGGTCACTTTTGATGTTGTAACTATAGATGTTGTCTAGTTCTTCCATTAAACTCTACAGCCTGTGGTTTTCTGAGAGGGTTCCCGCGTTGTAAGTATAGATCTTCGTTTTGTTCATATTGTTTAATGTCCAAGACTTGGATCTGCTTAGATAGTGTTTACTCACATTCGGTGGCACACTGCCGGAAGCACGCAAGACAATTCGATTAGACCTTTAGGAGATGATGATGACACAGGATACACACACACACACACACACACACACACACACACACACACACACACACACACATACACACACAGACACACACACACACACACACACACACACGCACACACGCACACACACACACATATATATATATATATACATATATATATATGTGCGTGTGTGTGTGTGTGTGTGTGTGTGTGTGTGTGTGTGTGTGTGTGTGTGTGTGTGTGTGTGTGTATGCGTGTGTGTGTGTGTGTGTGTGTGTGTGTGTGTGTGTGTGTGTATGTGTGTGTGTGTGTGTGTGTGTGTGTGTGTGTGTGTGTGTGTGTGTGTGTGTGTGTGTGTGTGTGTGTGTGTGTTATAGTTTTTATGTATTCATTTATCATTTTTTTCGCATCCGACCTAGATATGGACCAAAAGGTCTTCAGTCGGCATGCTCCGCCTTCGTAATCCTTTGTAATATATGCAGAAAAATCACCAAGGAAAATACTAAATATATTGATGACTGAGCGCTTTCGTCTATTCAGACATCTGCACGGTACATACAATGGTGAAACAAATATGAGTATTCATACAAAGTGGGAGGTAATGGATTGGAACAGGAAAATATCGTGAGGGTGTTTCTCGTACATAAACCAGACCGTTCGCGGAACGAACAATTAGGCCACCACTTTGTACATTCCTTAACTTAAATTTAAGTTGTTGACAAATGTATCTTTAATCAGACTGAATTCTATTGTATTTCTAGTCAAATTTGACTTATTTCTAACAATTTCTTTGGCAATGATTAAAATCCCTTAAATGAACAAATAATGCGTTAAACATTTGACCACTCCTGACGCTATATTGGTGTTGTTTTAACCTTACTTTTGATTCTTTTCCAGTCTGACCTATATAGCATTTGTCACAATTTTTACATGGAATTGAATATATACATTCTTCTTCCTTGTCAAGAGAGTTTTTATCTAAATGGCTTCTAACTGTATTGGAGTTTTTAAAGGCTATTTGAATATTGAAAGTCTTAAGAATATGAGGTAGTTTGACAAAATTTTCGTGAAAAGGAAGAACAAGTCTTTAACATTAAAGGATTTACTAGCATTTTTCTCATTGAAATATTTTTTGGCCATTTTACAAGAATTATCTACGAGATACTTAGGATATTTTTATTTGAAGCTATGTCATACATTTTTAAGAATTCATCATATTTATATATTGTATGTATATATATATATATATATATATACATATATATATGTATGTATATATATGTATATATATATAAAATCAAATCAAATCAGCCATCCTGAGTCCACTGCTGAACAAAGGCCTCCTTCATAGCATTCCACGAATCGCACGACTGCGCCATCCTCTGCTATGTCACTCCTGCAGACTTCTCGATCTCGTCTCTCCACCCTCTGTCTAGTCTCCCTCTTCCACGCCTCCTGTCTCGCGACGTCCATTCAGTAACACACTTACTATATCGCTCATCAGTCGTTCGCATCAACTTACTAGAGGTGATCAGAAAGTAATGACAGTCGGACTCGTAGCTGAGAGACTATAAGTGTTGGGGAGGCGGGGAGCAAGGGGCAGCAAGTGTTGCCTATTGTTACATGTTTGAGCTTGTCGCTGTTTGTCTAGCTTACATTTTATCGTTGCGCTGTGCGATTGCGTCATTGTTGGTTTGCCTCTCTAACCGGAAACATGGATTTTTCGAAAGAAGGCTGCAGATTCTACACCTTCACAAGGTGGAAACTCGGGAAAAAAGCAACGGAGATCAGAGAGGAATTGTTACAAGTTTTTCCCGAGTCTACTCCATCACTGGAAACTGTTTTCCGTTGGATTCGAGCTTTCGCAGCCGGAAAATTGCAGCTAGAAGATGATCATCGTCCTGGCCGCCCTCGGACATCCGTGACCGAAGCAACGACGGTCCGTGCGCGGGCCATCATTGACGAAGATCCAACTGTTACTCTTCGATTCTTATCCCTGGAGCTCGGTGTCAGTTACGGGAGCGCACATGACATCGTGCATGAACACTTAGGGCTGAGGAAGAAGTGTGCTCGATGGATACCTCATTTGCTTACGGAAGAGCAGAAGAGCGAACGGGTGCAGATTTGTCGTCTATGGCTGGCTGAATTCGAGCCAAATGGTCCGAAACGGTTCTCAGATGTAGCTACCGGAGATGAGTGTTGGATTTCTTTCTTCACCACCAGAGACAAGCAGTCTAACATGGTGTGGTTGAATGATGAAGAACCTCGACCTCAGATTCTGAAGGAAGGATTTCGCAGCAGGAAGCGCCTTTTCACCATCTTCTTCAATTCACAAGGACCAATGTGTGTGGATGTAATGCCTCAACAGTGTACTATCACAGCCCAGTACTACACTGATCACGTCCTTCCTCGAGTCCTGGAATATCAGGCCAAGACTGCACCAACCCGTCGCCGATCGCGCCTTTTGCTGCACCATGACAATGCTGCCCCCCACAAAGCTCGCCTCATTGTGCAGTTCCTGGAGCAGCAGGGGATCACACTTCTCCCCCACCCACCCTACTCGCCTGACCTTGCTCCCTGTGATTTTTGGTTGTTTCCAAAGATCAAGGGTGCGATCGCAGGGAAGCTGTTTCATCGCATCCAAGATCTGGCGCGAGCAGTCAATTCAGAGCTACGAGGTATATCGGCTTCTGAGTACCGTGAGTGCTTCATGAAGTGGCGAAAGAGGATGGAACGTTGCATAGAGGCAGGAGGGGAGTACTTTGAAGGAATGTAGGCCACTATTTGGATTTACCTCTGTACCGTGAAAATATATGGTATCACTGTCATTACTTTTTGATCACTCGTACCTGCCCAATTCCACTTCCTCTCTTTTACTGCCTCCACAATATCTTTCACTCTAGTCTGCTCTCTCACCCAACTTGCTTTCTTTCGGTCTATCAGTGTCATTACCATCATTGATCTCTCCATTCTCCTCTGTGCAGTCCTTAGCTTTGTTTCCATCGCCCTCGTCAGCTTCCAAGTCTCACCCGTAGATTATTGCTGGTAGAATGCATTGATTGTAAACTTTACGTTTCAAACATAAAGGTAGAGAGCCTCTCAGGATTTTATTATACTTACCAAACATTTTCCAACCAATTGTAATGCGTCTTTTTATTTCATTATCATAATCTTTCGTCACCTTCACCATCTGGCCTAAATAATTATACTATTCAACATCCTCAAGACTCTCATCATAAATTCCAATCTTTTTTATTTGAACTTCGTGTTGAACATTACTTTGGTTTTACTCTTATTCCTTTTTAAACCTACTTTGAGAGTTTTTTGTTTTGTTTAGATCACTCAGCATATCTTGCATGTCTTTTGCTCTTTTTGAAATAAGAATGATGTCATCTGCAAATCTTAGGTGGTTTGAATATTTGCCATTAATCTTCAAACTTTTCTTTTCCCAAATCATTCTTCTGAAAATATCTTCTAAACAAGCTGTAAATAGTTTGGGTGAAATTGTAATGCCTTGCCGCACTCCTTTCTTGATCTTGATCTTTTTCGTATCTTTATGTAGTCGAACTATAGCGGTACCTTTCGCATAAATCTTTTCTAAAACTCTTACGATCTGTTAATTTGTACCCTGTTTGCGTAGCGAGTTTAGTATTGCTATTTGTTCTACTGAATCAAAGGCCCTCTCGTAATCTACAAAAGCTAAACACAGAGGTATATTGCATTCTGTCGTTTTCTCGATTAGTTGGTTTATCGCCTGCAAATGGTCTAGAATTGAATATCCGCTTCTAAAGCCTGCCTGTTCTCTCGGTTGGTTTCCACCTAAAACTTGACTTAATCTATTTGTAAGAATCTTGGAGAATACCTTATATGCGTTTGATAGCAAGCTAATCGTTCGATAGTTACTAAGATCTTCTGGACTCCTTTTTCATGAAGCAAAATCACTATAGCATTGCACCACGCATCCGGAACGCTTTCTTGACGTAAGCACTGGGTGTACAACTCAGCCAATTTAATATGAACTAACTTCCCTTCGTCAACAGATCTATTGATATGCCATCTTCCCCAGGTGCTTTTCCTCGTTTCATATTTTTAGATCAAGTTCTACTTCTTCCTTTGTAATCTCTGGTACACTACTAACGTCTACACATGAATTTATTGATTCAACTACGGCCTTCGACGAGTAAAACTCCTGGTA
>NC_134787.1:32395100-32406724 GCF_046742065.1 Oratosquilla oratoria
AAGGCGCGGAGAAGAAAGAGGTGGAGGAGTGGATGAGGTGGAAGAAGGGCACGTAAGAGAAGGTGGAGTAGGAAGAAAGAGCGGAAAAAGGAGAAGTGAAAGGAGGTGGAGAAGAAGAAGATGGAGGAGAAAAAAGAGATGGAAAAAGGAGACATGAAAGGAGGTGGAGGAGAAAGAAGTGGAAAAAGGAGAAGTGAAAAGAGGTGGAGAAGAAGCAGGTGGAGGAGGAAGAGGAAATAGAAAAAGGAGAAGTGAGAGGACTTGGAGAAGAACAAGGTGGAGGAGGAAGAAGAGGTGAAAAAGGAGACGTGAAGGAAGGTGGAGGAGGAAGAGGAAGTGGATAAAGGGAAGTGAAAGAAGGTGGAGAAGAAGAAGATGGAGGAGGAAGAAGTGTTGGGGAATGAGGAAAAGAAGGTGGAAGTAAAGGAGAAGGAAAAGGCTGTAAAGGAGAGTGGAAAAGAAGGAAGTGGAAGGAGGAAGAGGAAGAGGAAGAGGAAGAGGAGGAGGAGGAGGAGGAAGAGGAGAAGGAGTAGGACGAGGAGGAGAAAGCGAAAAAGGGATAGGAAGTGGAAAATCAGGAGGAGAAATCGAAAGAGGGTGAGGAGGAAGAAACAAGAAATATGGACGACGATTAAGACGAGGACGAGAATAAGAAAGAGGAAGAAGAGGAAGAGGAAGAGAAGGATGAGGAGGAGGAGGAAGAGGAGGAGGAGGAGGAGGAGGAGGAGGAGGAGGAGGAGGAGGAGGAGGAGGAGGAAGGGCATGGGGAGAAAACCTTCCAATACGACGTACGCCTGAAGGGTTGCGACACAAGACAGGCGAAGATGAAGAAGAAAAATAAAAAAAATGAATAGAAAAATAAAAAAAACTACAATGCAATAAGAGTTGAAAACTGCAACCACGGGTGAATGAAAGATTGAGGGATTATGACGCAATAAAAAGAGGAAGAAAAGAACGATTTGGCCTGAGATGGACGGAGGCCATTTATGCTGACAGCATAATTCCGGGGGTCCCTGGTCCCCAGCATGCAAACCTCCCCCTCCAAGCCCCCCAACTCTAAACCCCCCTCAACTCCCCACCCCCCTAACCCCACCTCATGGATATTTCAGAATTGAAGAAGTGGAAGTAAGCTGATCGATCAAACTGTATCAATTCATCCCGGACAGCGGTGCACTTTAGCGGCTTTATTGTGGCTAAAACAGGACGATTTTATTCTACTGGAGGAGCAAGTCTTGACACAAATGGTTCATCAATCTATTCATTCATTCATCTATTTGCTCCTGTGGATGCTATTCCGGCTGACCCCAGGCGATTTTATTCATATGTGGAGATCTTCCGGACACAGATCTGTTGTCCTCACCATAGGTTCTTTACAAAAATTTGGTGATTTCATTCAGCTGTGGGGAAATCCCCCATGTCCACGAATATCTAGTTATGAGATTAACCAACTATGGCTATTCTCTCTCTCTCTCTCTCTCTCTCTCTCTCTCTCTCTCTCTCTCTCTCTCTCTCTCTCTCTCTCTCTCTCTCTTCTCTCTCTCTCTCTTTCCCTTCTTTAGATGCCTCAAATAATTTTACTCAGCTGAAATTGAGCATAAATGGACTCCTTAGAGTAAAATATATTACAATGAATGTCAGCATGTTAAGAAGTTAAGAAATAAAAAGTTAAGCGAGACATTTCAAATGATATACTTAATGAAATGCACCCGATAACCTCACTAGTGCCAGTATTAAACAAACATAGACACACACACACATACAAAGACATACTAAAACACACATTCACATACATATTCTTATGTCTATAAATATCTACATGTATGTGCACGTATACACTGAAGCGTGTATATCTACGAATGTATGAGCTTATTCTAATTATATATGAAGTGTTTTGTAAGACTTACAAAATTCATGTACTTTCAGACAAAGCAAAATCAAATGAACAGGCATTTTTTTACAAGCGGACAATCCGCAATAGATCATCTGCAGCCAACATATCAAACAATTGAAAAACGACAAAATACAATAAACCTTTGGTTTTAGCTTTTGCAGAATCCAAAGAGTCCTTTGTCTCAGATGAACAAACGGCGATATTGAACTCTATACGCAGACATATGCAAATGAACATATTACAACGGTTCTACAAAGCATGCAAAAGGTACAGCTGTAATCCGACTACATCAAGACAAAGAATAGATAAAGATCGAGAAAGGAGTGCGGCAAGGCGATACAATTTCGCTTAAGCTATTTACAACTTGCCTGGAAGACATTTTCAGAGAGCTGAGTTGGGGAGGGTAAAGTTTAAACATTAATGAAGAATTATTTATTCACCTTAGATTTGTGGATGACATTATTTTATATTTCAGAAAGAATAAAACACTTACAAGACATTCTGAGTGACCCGAACATGGAAAATTTCAAAATAGGTTTAAAAATTAATATGAGTAAAATTAACGTAGTGATCAGCTCGAAATATTCAAAGCAATTATAATCGACGGTGAATTTTTTTTAAGAAGTTGAAGATTGTAATCCTTCAGGTTAGAGGCTACTAAAAGTCATGAAGAAGATGAAAGAAAAAGAAGAAGAAGAAGAAGAAGATGAAAGAAAAAGAAGAAGAAGAAGAAGAAGATAAAAAAGAAGAAGAATAAGATGAAAGAAAAAGAAGAAGAAGAAGAAGACGAAAAAAAAGAATAAGAAGAAGAAGAAGAAGACGAAAAAAAAGAAGAAGAAGAAGAAGAAGAAGACTAAAAAAAAGAATAAGAACAAGAAGAAGACTAAAAAAAAGAAGAAGAAGAAGAAGAAGAAGAAGAAGACGAAAAAAAAGAAGAAGAAGAAGAAGAAGAAGAAGAAGAAGAAGAAGAAGAAGAAGAAGAAGAAGAAGAAGAAGAAGAAGAAGAAGAAGAAGAAGAAGAAGAAGAAGAAGAAGAAGAAGAAGAAGAAGAAGAAGAAGAAGAAGAAGAAGAAGAAGAAGAACAACAACAACAACAATAAGGCAAAAAAAAAAAAATCTAAGGAAAGCTCTGGCAGGAAGGGAGAGACCAATGTTGGGAATAATGCTGGAAGACCGGAGGACAGCAAGTTAGATTAGAGAACAGCAAACTGGAGTGAAAGATATTGTGGAGGCGATAAAGGAGAGGAGGTGGAATCTTGCAGGGAAGGCAGGCAGAAAGAAGGATGGGAGATGAAGTAGGTGTGTTAGTGATTGGACAGCATAAGATGGGAAGCGAGGAAGAGGGAGAGCAGGTAGGTGGAGAGACGAGATGGAGAAGCTTGCAGGAGTAACGTGGTAGAGGATGATGCAGTCGTGCAACTCATGAATGTAGTTGGGACAGAATTTTGTTCAGCTGTGAACGCAAAATGGGTAACTGATATACTGATTGATTGGTGTATGCACATGTGTATGCATGTTTATATGCATGTTTATATGCATGAATGTATGTATGCATGTATGTATGCATGTATGTATGTATGCATGTATGTATGTATGCATGTATATATGTATGCATGTATATATGTATGCATGTATATATGTATGCATGTATATATGTATGCATGTATATATGTATGCATGTGATGATGATGATGATGATGATGATGATGATGATGATGATGATGATGATGATGATGATGATGATGATGATGATGATGATGATGATGATGATGATGATGATGATGATGATGATGATGATGATGATGATGATGATGATGATGATATTGATAATAATATTGATGATAATAATAACAATAATAACAATAATAACAATAAAATAACAATAATAACAATAATAACAATAATAACAATAACAATAACAACGATAACGATAACAATAACGATAACGATAACGATGACGATAACGATAACGATAACGATAGCGATAGCGATAGCGATAACGATAACGATAATAACAATAACAATAACAATGATAATAATAAAATGATAATGATGATGATGGTGATGATGATGGTGATGATGATGGTGATGATGATGGTGATGATGATGGTGATGATGATGGTGATGATGATGGTGATGATGATGGTGATGATGATGGTGATGATGATGGTGATGATGATGGTGATGATGATGGTGATGATGATGGTGATGATGATGGTGATGATGATGGTGATGATGATGGTGATGATGATGGTGATGATGATGGTGATGATGATGGTGATGATGGTGGTGATGATGGTGATGATGGTGGTGATGATGGTGATGATGATGGTGATGATGATGGTGATGATGATGGTGATGATGATGGTGATGATGATGGTGATGATGATGGTGATGATGATGGTGATGATGATGGTGATGATGATGGTGATGATGATGGTGATGATGATGGTGATGATGATGGTGATGATGATGGTGATGATGATGGTGATGATGATGATGATGATGATGATGATGATGATGATGATGATGATGATGATGATGATGATGATGAGGCTGATGATGAGGGTGATGATGAGGGTGATGATGATTGAAAAATGATGATGATGTTGATAATGATAGATAATGATGATAATGATGATGATAATGATGATGGTAATGATGATAGCAATGATGATTGTAATGATGATGGTCATGTTGATGGATAATTTGATGATAATGATGATAATAATGATGATGGTAATGATAATGATGATAATGAGGATAATGACAATGATGATAAACATGATAATGATGCTAATGTTGATAATGATGATAATGTTGATAATAGTAATAATATATTCATAGTATATATAGTAATAATAGTAATGATTAATTAATAATGAATAATTTAATCATAATAATGATGAATAATAATGAATAATAATTATTATAAATAATAATAATAATGATAATGAATAATATTAATAATAATAATAATGATAATAATAAATATTAATAATAATAATAATTATTATTATAATAATAAATATAATAATAATAATACATGATAATAATAATGCTAATAATAATTAATAATTCATCGATTCATATCATCATCATATCATCATCATCATCATCTATCATCATCAACATCGGTTTATTAGGGATAGCAGCATTACTGCTGAAACTATACATCCAACAGATGTATAGCAGTATAACACTGCGCCAATGAAAAGATGTTACAAGGATTCAAAAACAAAAAAAAAAAGAGCAGTAAGCTGGAGTAATAGGTGTGTAGTGCAACAATGTTAACTCTTGTTGTTGATCAAGGCTCCACAAATGTCAGTCTGGGGCTTTTCTTATACCGGTCGGTGCGTGCTCCTGATCGGCTTGATGGTATTATGGGTGCCGCACCTGCAGCCGTGGTCGCGGTACCTGTCGGAGGTAGCAGGGTTCGGTTGCGAGGATGTTGAAACTAGGGCCGACCGCAAACGACTTCAGACTCTGAAGATATTAAGGTTACCAAGGGTGGGTGGACCTATTGAGAGACGAGAGCGTGCTGATAGGTGTTGTAATCTTTGCCAAGGATTGTACGACAGGCTCCTTTCTGCACTTTCTCTAGGTGTCCTGCAGTGGGTCGTAGTTCAGGTCAGTTTTGAACTCAGTTATGGATCACAGTCATCAGCATATTTCCACCTGTGCGGTGCGCCTCCCAGGGAATTGTTGATGTAGTATCAGGAAACACAGTGGCCCCATTCTTGTTCCCTGTGGTACCCCACAGGTTAGGTGCTGGACTGCAGAGACGTGTCCCTGTAAATCTGACAGCTTGACAACGGCCCGTCAGGAAGTGAGATAGCCAAATCCACCAAGGAGGTAGGAAGGCCAAGGTGGATGGCTTTGCGAGATGATAGTGGTAAGCTCAACAAGATCGAAGGATTTCTTGAAGTCAATAGAACGCCACTGCCAGTGAAGTCTTTGTGCAGCTCGAGACTTTTACAGATAAAGTCAAGGAACATACAAAAGATAGTGAGTTGGTGGCGGCAGTTTTCACGTTACGAAACTGCTAGGGATCAAATGAATTAGCTTGACTTTGGAGAATGCCCACTCGAAGACACAATCCACACAAGTAAGACTAAGAATAGGGGATGTGATTAGTAATGGGTCTGAGATCACTAAAGGATGGGGGATTGGAACACATTGGGAATGGGAGAAATGCAGCATGTCTTCCAATCCGTGGGACATTTGCTCTGCTTAAGTGAGGCAATCATTATTAAACAGCTCGGGATGGAGAGATCGCAAGCAAATTCACGATACAGATTGATGGGAGAGTCTACGGGTGTAGAGGATTGCTTTGACTTGATGCTAGCGAGCTTATTGGCAAACTGAAAAATATGTAATGTGGGGGGAGAAGGGGAGGGGAGGAAAACAGGGAGGAGAGAGAGGTCAATACCGGTCAGCGCTTGACAAGTGGATGCGAAATGATCATTTAATTGCTCAGCTGCAAGGTCTGGTGAAAATTTTGACAGGAGAGGGATGTCAGATGCCTGCCTCATACTACACAACCTTATGACCTTGTTAAACCACAGGCAGCTGTTCTGCTGTAAGTGCTTGATCTTGTTAGGGTAGTACATCTTCTTGGAATGTGTGTCATGTACGTATGTATGTATGTCTGTATGTATGTATGTCTGGTAAATGTATGTTATATGTACGTATGTATGTGATGTGGTATATGTGCAGGGAGGAAGGTGTTAGTATAGCATGGGTGAATCTATGGATTCTTATGAATATATATGTCGGTATGCATACATACATGTCATGTACGTATGTAATGTATGAATTGATATAATTATGTTACGTATGTACGTATGTATGTATGTATGTATGTATGTATGAAATTTCCCCCCACCACCCCCCTCCCCCCAAATATTTTTTTTTTTTTTTTATGTATGTATTGATGTAATGTATGTGATGAAAAGTATGTATGTATGTATGTTATAGTATGTATGTATGTATGAGTATGTCTGCATGTGTGTATGTATGTATGTATGTATGTATGTATGTGTTATGTCTGCATATATGTCTAGATGCATAGTATGTATGTGTTTATGTATGATGTTTGAGTATGTTATGTATGTATGTATGTATGTATATATGTATGTATGTATGTATGTATGTATAAATGTATGTATGTATGTATGTATTTATGTCTGTATTTATGTATGTATTTATGTATGTATTGCATGTTTGTATGTCTGTATGTATGTATGGATGTATGTATGTATTTATGTATGTATGCATGTATGGGTGTAATGTATGGTAGGTTATCTATGTATGTATGTAGGTATGTATGTATTGTATGCGATGTATGTATATATGTATGTATGTATGTATGTATGTTGTATGTATGTATGTTTGTATGTAAGTATGTATGTATGCATGTATGTATATATGTATGATATGTTTGTATGTATGTACGTATGTATGTATGTATGTTATGTAATGTATGTCTGTAGTGTATGATTGTATGTATGTATGTATGTTAATGTTATATATGTGTGTATGTATGTGTATCGATGAAATCTATGCACTTTTATTGATAAGTGTGGGGAGGGGCATGCATAGATTCATGTATCCACGTATATGTGTATCTGTGAATACATATAAGATATATTACACATAAAAAGGCATGGGGATCGTTCCTATGCATTTGTATAACGCCGTGCTGGAAACAATCACAGACAATAATCGTAATGCGCTCTTTAGTACATCCTCTCCCTTCACCTCTTCCTCCCTCTATCTCTATCTTCTTGTCTTTATCTCTCAGTCCCTCCCCGTTTTTTCTCTTATTATAATCTTCCCAACAGAGTGGATAATGAAATAGAATAGACTTAGGAACATTGTAGTGAGAAGCAGAATTTTTTTTTTTTTTTTAGAGAAGATTAAATAACTTTATTGATTAGGGATCACAGGTGTTCAAGACATGAAAAATGCCTAGGATAGGGCCTAAAGTCTCTTGCAGTCGCCTCAATTTTTTATACTCGTATATCATTTCCCCAGACTCTTTTTATTATTCTCCCCTATATCTCCCTTTCTCTCCAACACTCCCATTTTGTCTCTAAAAAGATAAATAATTAAATAGATACTTAGATCAAAAAATACAACACATGGAAAACAAAATACTAAAACCAGCGAAACACTATTCAGGAGGTGTCGCAAAGAGGAGGAGGAGGAACGGAGAATGTGGAGGCGGAGGACGGGGGAGTAGGTGGAAGATGACGAGTCCAGTCGAAGTGGGCATCCACCTGGCGTGGTCATGTCTGCGGCTGTGGGAACACTAGACACACTCGGCGGACTTAAAGAAAATATCTGTCTCACGTGAGATCGCGGAAATGTGTTTGGTGTCTCGCTGAGTGAAACGAAGGACTGCCTGGCGGTGGAGGGCCTCGAGTTGGACCCAAAGTCCCAAAGGTAAGGGGGCTCTGCAGTGCGAAATGCGCTTCAGTGGGGGGTACGTGGCTATATGTGTGTATAATATGCATGCATAGGTACACATGAATGTATGTATGTATGGGCATATATGCATGTATGAGCACACACACACCCACACACACACACACACACACACACACACCCACACACACACACACACACACACACACACACATGTTATATATACATACATATTATATATATATATATATTCATCTACATTATATATATAGTATATACATATATATATATATTTATACATATAGATACAGTATATATATCATATATAATATTTACATGTATATATATATATATTATATAATATAGATGTATATACATATTCTATATATATATATATGATATATAGTATATATATATCTCAATTAGTATATATAAATATATGTACACTACTGAATGGGTCCCAGAGGAGCAGATATACATTTTTATCAACCACAATTCTCGTAACTTTACTTCTAAGTTCAACAATCGAGTACCTTGCGAAGGACAGAATGCAGAGTTTTCATCATGGCTTGGGCCTCCGCGAGTTCCCGCGATGCTGATGACTTAGAATTAAAGTGCATTATGGTTGAGTTATATATATATATAATATATATATTATATATTATATCTTTATTTCTATACATATTATATTTATAGTATATATATATATATATATATATATATATATATATATATATATCTTGTTTCAGGCCCCCGAACCTCATCCATGCTATACCATAAATACAAATATATTTCCAATACTATACCATTAATACAATATTGTACAGTATCACTCTAATCACACGAAAACTACTAGTATTACAAAGATACACCAAATAATGACAAGAAACTCTTATGTATGGTTCTCATTTAGCATGGTTCATATCTCGACCTGTATGCAACAACACGTGCTCGCATAACGGATGGTGATTTTTTGCTCACAGGTTCATCTCCGACAGAGATGGTTGGCCGAGGAGGAAGAGGAGGGGGCGCTCACTTGGTTGCTTTGGAAGCGGTTGGGGGATGGATCGGGGATTTACCTGTGAGTTTTGCATGCAATGTAATTTTGGCTCTTTATTATTTTTTCTTACTGCAACTGACAGGGTTAGAACAGTTATGAATATTCTTTTTAAAACTAGTAAATAAGGTAAACAAACAAATAGATAGATAAATAAATCAATCGTTATGCAAATGAATAAATCGATAGGTAAATGAATGAAACAATATATAGGAAAAATTATGAAAATATAATAAACCAATAAGAAAGTAAATGAATGATGTCTTCCTTAGCCGTATGGATTCTATAGAATTTTACTATCAAGAAAAAACATGAAAAGAGGCTTCCGTGGAACACAAAAAGACGAATGGATATTCCTCTACCAGATGATGAAATCCAGCTCCTAAAACCATTAATGTTGGACCGCGAGGTAAGCACCCACAAAAGCACCCGGCCCATAGCAACTTACGACGTGAATTCCTTTCCAAACCACTGCCGGGGCCGCCGTTACGGGTTGGGTGGTGGGAAGGGGGGAACGTCCCACATATATATAAATATGCACTACACCGATAGGGAAACTCACACATGGAAACGTTCGTTCGCTTCGCCGCTCGTTAAAGTTCCCTAAACCCATTCAGACCCGGGTACCCCCGTCCCGCAGCGGGAGTGGGGGTTGGGGATTGTGTGAAATATGTACATATTCACACAGTCACACCCCTCTCTCGCACACGTGCGTACACACACGAACGCACACCCCGCAGAAGTACACGATGAGAGAGAGAGAGAGAGAGAATACGCAAATCAAATTGAGGACAAAACAAAAATGACCGTCCCTTTTCTCTGAAATAAATCTGTTAGGTGTTTGTTAAAGTACATTGAAATACTATACAACGTCGAGGTGGTTAACACGTTCGATCTGATTGATTGCATATTTATTCAGCTGAGGAACAACGCATTATACCCAAACAGAATGACCTGGCCTGGCGCTTGATGTTCCAACCTTTTTCCACATATATCCTATATTTACTGTACTGCCTGATCCCTTCGCCCCGCTGGAATTCACTTTTCCGTACTGAAATTTCTCGCTAAATGAAGATCTACTAACTACCACTAGTTCTCGGTTTTGTAGATCCCACTCTTGGAATCTTTGTGGAACTAAAGTGGTTCACTGAACACAAGCTGAGCGGATATGATAATAAAGTTAACTAATAAATAAATACATACAAATTAAATGACTAGAAAAAAATAAACGTCACTGGTCGAGGAATTTCACACAAAACCACACACAAGACAACCCAATCACTTCAGCCCCTTACCATATTTGTTAACACATCATTACACTAACAACCACACCTTTTAGAGTACTTCGTCGTGGTAACGCGCGGGCTTACGACCACCCAAACTGACGTCCTTTTGCTTCTGGGATAGACTTTCAGATTTTAGTTCCTGACACCTTCAGCACCCGAACAAAGGGTTTGATGAGTCATTATGATGCTCTCCTTCTCTAAACCAAAGTTTTAATCGCACGCAGCTTTTTGACTAAATGTTATAAGAGAGGTGTACACGCCCGAAGCATCTGGGGGGGCGGCACCTTCCAGAACATGGAACTCAGTGTTGTTTCTAAAACGTGTTCGGGTCTGTTGACTTCTCCCATTTAACGATGGTATTGCTTTTTGAAAGGGGGTGCGGTTTGTCAAGTTCAAGAGGCCATCCCCATCTCCCCCTTCCCACAAAAAACACTAAATAAATAAATATACGTAAACACTAACTAAATTAAAATAACTTGATCAAATCTGAATAATAAAAATAGATTAAAAAAACAACAAAAAACACAAAAACAAAAAAAAAAATAAATAAACAAAAAAATGAAAAATAGTAATTAACGTAAACTAAATAAATAGAAATAAAATAAATAAAATAAGGTAAATGAATAAGTAAGTAAATGAATAAAATAAATTGAAAAAATTAATGAATAAGTAAATACATAAGTAAATAAATAAATACAATAAGATTAATGAATAAATATATGAACAATTGAATAAATGAAAAAAGTATGAACATAAACATAAGTACAAAGAAAAAGAAAATAATCGTGAATAGAAAACAAAATAGATTAAATCATAAACAAACAAATATAGATATTGTACAATATTATGTTGAAGCTCACGCCAAACGATTCTATTCAAGTGAGAAAAACACTGAAGCAGAATCTATGAATTGATTCATAATGTTTAATTCATAATTCACAATAAATTCATAACATAT
>NC_134787.1:32412224-32422224 GCF_046742065.1 Oratosquilla oratoria
TTTTGGGTGAAACTGGCAGAGGGGGTAAAAAAATTAAAATAAAAACAAACGGACTAATATGAACACTAAGAATGGACGTAAAATGCCCACCGCGACATCTAATTCTCTTGTGGTTCATATAGAACAAATTTGGCCACCCTTCCTGACTGGGAAAAATATCAGAAAGTACTTCCCACAAAGGGCTAAGAAAGCAAAGAAAGAAAAATAGTAGACGAGTAGCGTACATCGCTTCAAAAACCATGTAATAACCATAGGGAGGGATTTTTATTAAATAGATTCTAAGTTTGACCAGCGACTTTGTTCGTGGTGAAGCGGAGACGAAGGAAGGACGGAAGAGTAGGGGAGTAGACGGGGTAAGAAATGAAATTATATAAGCTGTAAATATTTTCTTAGTGGTAATACTCTGATGGAAGTCCTTTAAGGACGAAACGTTAGTAATAAAACTCCAACGGTTTGTTTTTGGGCGTTTACCTCATTACTCCTTTCCACCCATTCCCTCATATAGTATAGTATATATATTATATATATATATATATATATATATATATATATTATGTTTATAAATATATATATATATATAATATATATATAAAATCTACCAAAAACCAACAGTCCGGAATAAAAGGAAACTTAGGAAAGAAAGTGTAATTTTCCTATATTTCCGGGCTAATAGCTATAGGCCCTCTTCTGGAAACTACGTTACTTTCCTGAAGAGGGCTATAGCTATAAGCCGAAATATAGAATACATGCTAACTATCTATAATATATATACTTATATATAGATATAAATATATATATATATAATTGTATATACAATATATATATTATATATATATGTATGTATGTATGTATGTATATCTGTGTGCGTGTATACATAATTATAGTATATATGTATATATATTATAACATATATATAATATATATATGTGTGTGTGTGTGTGTGTGAGGTGTCGTGTGTGTGGTGGTGTGTGTGTTGTGTGTGAGCTGTACATACAGTATATATATATATAATATATATATATATATAATATATACTACAATAGATTCCGTGTGATGGTAGTCATTAACGAGCTATTATTAAATGGACGCCATAGCATGTGTACATGAACATGTACATGTTTGGTACAGAGAAAGCTGCGGTGGTTAGTGTTAATGAAGAATGAATAGATGAGATGTTTGTTCTTATGTCGCGATGGTGGGACAGGGTCAGCCTTGTCCTCCTGTATCTCTTGGGAAGATCGCAGACATTCAAGAGAGGGACCAGTAGCCCGTCAGTGGGCCGTGGGGCCTCTTCCCCTAGAAAAAAAAAAAAATAAAAAAAGAAAAGCGGCATGAAAAAAATCAAATCGAAAAATAAATTGAGAATATATACTGAAAATGGAAAATTAAATGAAACACGATATTATGAAGAAGAAAAATAATTGAAAAAATAACAAAACAGGAAATATACAGTAGAAAAAAAAGTGGAAAAAAAAGAAAATACAAAGAACCGAAAATACAAGATAACAATTTGAAATGGACAAAAGAATGTTCAGAGAGAAAAAAAAAAAAGAACATAAGGAATATGGTCCCTCGACAGGAGTATGTGCCTCGGGACTTCTACACGAAAATGACCTTGACGGTCGACGGTCACCTTCGACTGGGTACCTGCGAATGGACTCCTCCTCGCTCCCTGGCGCATCGCGGCAGCTCCGACAGGGACCCTCAGGGACCGGCCAGGGAACATTTGGCACTAGGCGCTGAGGACCTTGGTGACCCACGTCTCTGGAGCTAGGAGGACCCCAAACCTTCGCGACTGTCCCCGCGGGGAAGGGGGACTTCCGTTGCCTGGAGCAGTGGGGTATTGTTCGCCTGTCTAGTTGGCGCCTAGTTCCCACCAAACTCCATGAGGACTCGACAGAACTTCGTCACGCCAGGTTCGCCGTCGGGGTCCATTTCAAACTGGGTACTCAGGAAGGATAAATCCTCGCATTCACCGGGCACTTCGGAATGTCGACAGGGACCTAGTGGATGCCAGTAGGTAGCTTGGAACAGACGCCCAAGACCTCGGGAAACCCCGTACTCCTGACGGTAGGAGGAACGAATTTCCAAACACGTGATGGACAGGCTGTACTCCTTAGCAAAGGGCGTCTAGTTTCTACCGGGGTCCTCAAGGATCCAATGGGGACTCCGGTCGCGCCTATGCGTACATTGATAGGGCTCACTGAAGGAGGTCATTCCCGCTTGCACACACGCGTCCAGAAACGCCCAACATGCAGAGAGTGTCTGCTCCTACGCTACCGTCGATTGTAGCAGATCTGGCCTAATGGGATCCTTTTGGATGAATTCGAGTGTCCCCGTAATAATAGAGGTCGTTCTTTGAGTCTCTGCAACACTAGAAACGACCTCTGCTACCGAATCTCAGTCGTCGCTTACGGACCACATTTAAGAGGCGGACATAACCTCCACAGAACCACAAGAAATTTGTTACTCAAAGTAACTACGAATCCTTAAGTGGCCTCAGTAGAAGTAATAGCTTGATCCATGAGGGTTTCTTCCTCAGCTGAATAAGAGTCACCTGGCAGCTGCCAGCGGAATAACAATAATCCCATGGCAAAGGTTAAAGTGAAAGTAGACCTTTTCACTCTCTGGTTACTGAAGGTTTCCCCCACATCTTATACTCTACTCCCACCGGCCTGAACAAGATCCATCACTTGGCAGCACTGATTGAAGCTAAAGCGAAAAGCCATTGCTAAAACCATTATGCGTCCTGTTCCAATTTGACCCCAGACAGTGGTGACACAAAGAGCAAAACCCCATCGATGTTATTAAGAAATAAATAAAATAAAAGTTCGTTTGCTTTTAGAAAGAGAGAGAGAGAGAAATTACAACCCATAAAACAGTGCACTGATATATATATAAACACGGTGGGTATTCATGTCATCACATACTCATTTAACAATTATGTGAAGAAAGAAATAAGGTAAGGTGTGTGTGTGTGTGTGTGTGTGTGTGTGTGTGTGTGTGTGTGTGTGTGTGTGTGTGTGTGTTTGTGTGTGTGTGTGTGTGTGTGTGTGTGTGTGTGTGTGTGTGTGTGTGTGTGTAATTATATATTTATAAGAGAGAGAGCTAACATAATAATTATATTTAGATAAAAAAGCAATAGAATAAAATTGACAAACAGTATCTATTACAGAACATGAGGTTATGGTAAATGGACACGAAAGACATGTTAGGAATTCCAGCTCTCCACAAATATCCGTCAAGTTGAAGAATAATCTAGTTTACACATTTCAGGAAAAAAAGCCAATGAGTTTAAAACAAGTGGAGATAGAGAAAGTTTACGATGAGCAAAGGTAAACACACACACACACACACACACACACACACACACACACACACACACACACAGACACACACACACACACGCACACACGCACGCACACACACACACACACACACACACACACACACACACGCACACACAAACACCTGACTTTTTTTTCTCTTCTTCACAACATTGTTAAATAAGTATGTACTGACATGAATACCCACCGTGTTTATATTGTAATATTCAGTGTACTGTTTATGTACTGTAATCTCTCTCTCTCTCTTTCTAAAAGCAATGAACTTTTAATTTACTTATTTCTTAATAACATCGATAGGGATGCTTTTTGGTCACCACCTTCAGGGGGCCAATGGGACAGGACCTATAATAATTCAGTGATGGCTTTGCTTTAGCTGTAATCAGGTTGCCGAATGATGATCTTTTTCAGCCGGTGGGAGGGGAGTAGATGTGGGGAGACCTTCAGTAACCAGAGAGATAAAAAGGCCTGCTTCATTTAACCTTTGCCATGGATATATGTTCTGGCCTCCGCCTCACGACTTTATTCAGCTGCGGGAGAACCCCTCAAGGATTAAATTATTACTTCGTCTATTGAGGCCACTTAGGGATTCGTAGCTACATTGAGAACCAATTTCTTGTGGTTCTGTGGAGGTTCGTCGCCTCTTAAATGTGGTCCGTCGCGACGACTGATTCAGTGGCGGAGAGGTCGTCATGGTGTTGCAGAGACTCAAAGAACGACCTCATTATTACGGCGAGACACTCTATGCATCTTGGTTGTTTGTGGAGCGCATGTGTGATCGGAAGACCTCCTTCTGTGAGCCCTAGCAACGCACATAGCGCGACGGAATCCACTGTTTCCTGAAGACTTGGCAGGAACTAGACGCACTTCGCCTAAGAGACAGTCCGTCCACCACGTATTGGAAGTCCGTTCCCAATTACAGAAAGGTTCCTCCTACCGCAGGAGACGGGCTCCCCGAGGTCCTCACGCCTGTGAAAGGTCCCTACTCGGTCCCTTAGGTCCATGTCGACATTCCGAAGTGCCCGGTGAGTGCGAGGAGTTTCCTTCCTGAGTACCCAGTCGAAGGGACCCCGACGGCGAACCTGGCGCGACGGAGTCTGTCGGGTACTCAGGAGTTGGCGGGAACTAGGCGCTATTGGACAGGCGAACAATACCCACTCTCCAGGCGTCCGAAGTCCCCCTTCCCGCGACAGTCGCGAGGTGTGGGGTCCTCCAAGCCTCGGAGTCGGGGTCACCAAGATCCTCGCGCCTGTGCAATGTTCCTGCCTGTCTCTGAGGTCCCTGTCGAGCTGCCGAGGTGCCAGGAGCAAAGAAGTCCCTCACAAGGGTACCCAGTCGAAGGGACCCCGACGTCAGGCCACTTCTTGGAGGAGTCCCGAGCCACCCACTATCGGCCCATATTCGTTACAGTTTTCTTTTACATTTCTTTTTTTTTTTTTTTTTTTTACTATGAACTTTCTTTGATTCATTTCTGAATGTTTCTTTAATTTCCAGTTCTTTGTATTTTTTTTTTTTTTGTTCCACACATTTTATTTCCTATATTTCCTTTCTGTATTTTTTTCTATTATTTTTCCTCCCTAGTATATCGTGTTTCTTTAATTTTCCATCCTATGTTCTTAACATTTGCTTTTCTTTTTATTATTTCGACTTAAATATTTCTTCTTGTCTTTTTTTTTCTTGTTATTTCTTCCAGGGGAAGAGCCCACGGCGCCGACAGTTACTGGTCGCTCTCTTGAATGTCTTTGCTCTTCCCGAGAGACCCAGGAGGACAGCTGTCCCGGTCCCAACATCACGACATAGGAACAAACATCTCATCTATTAATTTTTTATTACACTGCCACATCTTTTCTCCACCACATATAAATGCATATTCATATATATTATATATATATGTATGTATATATATATATATATATATGTATTATATATATGTATATATATGTGTATATATATATGTGTGTATATATATATATATATATAATATATATATATATATATGTGTGTGTGTGTGTGTGTGTGTGTGTGTGTGTGTGTGTGTGTGTGTGTGTGTGTGTGTGTGTGTGTGTGTGTGTGTATACATATAAATATGTATATATATACATATATATATATATGTATATTCGTATATACGTATATATTCATATTTGTATACATATATACATTTTATATATATATACATATATATATGTATGTATGTTATACCACATACATGAACACAAACACACACACACACAATATGTATATATATATATATATATATATATATATACATATATATATTTATATATGTATAACATATTACATATATGTAATATATATATATACATATAAACATATACATTTATATATACATCTATGTATACAGTATATGTATATATATATATATACATATATATATACATATGTATATATTTACAATATATAAATATATACATATATATGTTTGTATATGTATAATATATGTCAGTGTATTTGGGCAGGAGTTTTTCTCTGATGCATGTTTCATTAAAAGTGATGGCTAGTTGTGCATTAATAATTTTCTTAATGGTATTTTCCATATACCTTATTAAGGATTTGTTTTCCTTAGGAAGGAAATTTATGACTTGGCTGTATGTAGTCATATTAGCTAGATCGCGATTTCGGGTTCAAGACCCTTCTTCAGTAGCTATAGGGATAAGAATTAATCCGAAGATTCTAGTAAAGATCTAAGTTTTATACTAGAGTTCCTATACTTGGCTAATCACTGGGGGAGGTCACCTGGTATTACGGGCAAGGACGAAATGTCACGTGCGCTAGGGAGCCTCCGGGTTTGTGTTGTGGCGGAATGTGGCGTTTTGTCTCGTAGTTGGACGAGTGGCGTTTTGTCTCGTATTGGCGTTTGTGGTGTTATGTCTCATGTTTTTATTTGTAACGGTTTGTCTCATGCTTGGAAGGGCTTTAAGGTCTTCTGCTTGTACATTTAGGTTTGGGCTCAACTCTTTAATATACAACGCTTCTAAAATTGGGAGGCGTCTGTCGTCAGTACATAAATCCAAAATCTCGGTGTTTTTCTCTAGTGTCTCTCTTGCTAGTGTTATGCCGTGGGCTTCTCTTAAGTGATTTTTAGGGGCTCCAGATGTCAGGTGGTATGAGAGGCGACGGGATAACCTCATTGTCGTCATGCCAATATAGGTGGATGGAGGGCTTTCACAGTTCCCTCGTGTACATGTGAACCTATAGATGGCATGTGATTTCTGAAGTTCCTTCCTCTCTTGTAGGGGGCTGTTTCTAATAAGAAGGTGGCTAGTTTTCTTAGTTTTATAATAAATCACTAGATTTAGTATTTTTTCTGGATTGACTGGTTTAATGTTTCTTTTTATAATTTGTTTCATAATGCGTTCATCTTCTTTATAAGCTGACGAAAAAGTGGATTTATAATATATGTTGATTGTCCTCTTTATTTTGTTTATCATTGTTGTTGTTATGCCAGCCGTCCATTATTTTCTTTGTTTGAAAATGTATCTCTTTTTCATTGAAGCCGTTATTGATCAGAACTTGAGTGGAACGTTCGATTTCATCATGCACTTGTGTCCATGTGCTGCAGTGAGTTAGTGCTCTTCGAATATAGGCACTGATGGTAGAGTCCCTTATATCTTTGAGGGCACTCACTGGATCCATTAAGGCAGTGTCGGGGTTAGTGGGTTTTGTGTACACTGTTGTATTAAAAGAATTTTCATTTTGTTTCACTAAGAGGTCGAGGAAGGGTAAAGCTCCGTCAATGCTATCTTCCATAGTGAAAGTGAGTTCAGATGTCTCTTGTAATAGGTGGCGGAGTTTTTCAGCTTCATTGCTGTTATTGGTTTTAATGAAGACATCATCAATGTATCTACAGTAAATATCTGGCTTTTTCTGTTTTACTGAATACTTCTTCTTCTACGCAGCCCATGAAGAAGTTTGCCATTAATACTCCAAGGGGGGATCCCATTGCAACTCCATCAATTTGGCAATATTTGTTTCCACGGGGGCAAGTGAACGGGACTTCTTTTGTACAGCATTCAAGCAGTTTACGTAGTGTAAGTTCTGGAATGTCTAGTATAGGTGTAGTGTTATCTTGGTACACTTTGTTGATGATGTAATCAATTGTTCGATCTACGGAAATATTAGTGTATATTGTGGTATTATGTGGGGGGTTATACACTAATATTTCCGTAGATCGAACAATTGATTACATCATCAACAAAGTGTACCACGATAACACGATACCATCAGTGCCTATATTCGAAGAGCACTAACTCACTGCAGCACATGGACACAAGTGCATGATGAAAATCGAACGATCCACTCAAGTTCTGATCAATAACGGCTTCAATGAAAAAAGAGATACATTTTCAAACAAAGAAAATAATGGACGGCTGGCATAACAACAACAATGATAAACAAAATAAAGAGAAAATCAACATATATTACAAATCCACTTTTTCGTCAGCTGAAAAGAAGATGAACGCATTATGAAACTAATTATAAAAAGAAACATTAAACCAGTCAATCCAGAAAAAAAATACTAAATCTAGTGATTTATTATAAAACTAAGAAAACTAGCCACCTTCTTATTAGAAACAGCCCCCTACAAGATAGGAAGGAACTTCAGAAATCACATGCCATCTATAGGTTCACATGTACACGAGGGAACTGTGAAGCCCTCCCATCCACCTATATTGGCATGACGACAATGAGGTTATCCCGTCGCCTCTCATACCACCTGACATCTGGAGCCCCTAAAAATCACTTAAGAGAAGCCCACGGCATAACACTAGCAAGAGAGACACTAGAGAAAAACACCGAGATTTTGGATTTATGTACTGACGACAGACGCCTCCCAATTTTAGAAGCGTTGTATATTAAAGAGTTGAGCCCAAACCTAAATGTACAAGCAGAAGACCTTAAAGCCCTTCCAAGCATGAGACAAACCGTTACAAATAAAAACATGAGAAATAACACCACAAACGCCAATACGAGACAAAACGCCACTCGTCCAACTACGAGACAAAACGCCACATTCCGCCACAACACAAACCCGGAGGCTCCCTAGCGCACGTGACATTTCGTCCTTGCCCGTATACCAGGTGACCTCCCCCAGTGATTAGCCAAGTATAGGAACTCTAGTATAAAACTTAGATCTTTACTAGAATCTTCGGATTAATTCTTATCCCTATAGCTATTGAAGAAGGGTCTTGAACCCGAAATCGCGATCTAGCTAATATGACTACATACAGCCAAGTCATAAATTTCCTTCCTAAGGAAAAC
The DNA here is from genome assembly GCF_046742065.1 of Oratosquilla oratoria. Lineage (NCBI taxonomy): Eukaryota > Metazoa > Arthropoda > Malacostraca > Stomatopoda > Squillidae > Oratosquilla > Oratosquilla oratoria. The sequence continues at coordinate 32,420,852 of NC_134787.1, forward strand.
AAATCCTTAATAAGGTATATCGAAAATACCATTAAGAAAATTATTAATGCACAACTAGCCATATATATATATGTGTATAATATATATAATGTATACATATATATATAATATATACACATATATATATATATATATATATATATATGTATATATATATCAAGGACAACTATTACACAGGACTTGCGCACCCAGATCCCTGGGTCCGCTAGCGGAGGCCATTGCTGTCTCTGTAACCTAACATTTTATATTGGACAAATATATCAAAAATAGAAACATAACATTGTATATAGGGCAAATATATCAACTATTGACTTATTTAATGCAGTATAAGTTAATATAAATTTTTATAGTGAAATAAGAAACTATTTTCAAGGCACTGTTATGCTTTGAAATGCCAATTTTAGCCAGACATAAAACGTATTATTGTATGAGGTTAGTGGACACCAGGGTTGGCGATATTTTTTTTTATCTTTTTAGAAAATATAAAAAATATATATTCTTTATTTTTAAATCAGGTTTATTTGATTTAGATAGTTTTTTTTATAGATTTTAAATATTGTGGGATTGCTATCTGATATGCGATCTGATTGCTAAAGGACATTTTTAGCATATCAATATAAGGAGCAGTGTTATATAGACTTGCCACAAGTATACAAGGAAGCCTACATGTAGTATATATCACTGTGCAACCCACAACATGTTTCAACAAGATTCTTGTTGAAACTTGATTTCTAGGTAAGCAGCTTCTCACTGAGTCAGTTGCTGCTTTAAAATCAACCAGGAAGAATGTCTTCAGGACCTGGCAGAGTGGTTCCCTCAGGCAGAAAAAATATTCCTGTCAGGAATTATTTTGAAAAACTACCAACTACTTCTGGTAAAGGGTACCGAGCTAAATGCAAAGAATGCAGACAGGAACTACAGGGCATTGTGTCAAGATTAAAACCTCACAGAGATAAATGCCAAGGTCAGCCACAGCATACAGAAGAAGAAATTGATGACCCAGGTAAATTATTTTACTTATATTGTGTGCATTTCTCCCTTTTCATACGCAACTATATAAATTTGGTGAACAATGGAGAGCATGTGCAATAAAAATGTGAAGGCCTAAAGAGATGACACTTCAACTTCATTGCTTCTAATTTTGGGTAATGACTATATCACTATATTATGCTGTATCCACTCAACTTTGGGGCCTTGATGATTGTTATTAATTTCATTCAACATTGTGTAATATATTTCATGGGTTCCATTGGAATTCAGCCCAAATGGGATTCAGCCCAAAGGGATTTAGCCTAACCTAACCCAACTAATCCATTATTTTTAGTGAATTCAAAAGTGGGCTGAATCCTGTGTGGGCTGAATTCCAAGCTCAC
>NC_134787.1:32439724-32449724 GCF_046742065.1 Oratosquilla oratoria
CTCCCCAAGGTCCTTCCGCCTTTGTAAGATACCTACTCAGTTCCTTAGGTCCCTGTCGACATTCCGAAGTGCCCAGTGAGTGCGAGGAGTTTCCTTCCTGAGTACCCAGTCGAAGGGACCCCGACGGCGAACCTGGTGCGACGAAGTCTGTCGGGTCCTCAGGAGTTGGCGGGAACTAGGCGCTATTGGACAGGCGAACAATACCCACTCTCCAGGCATCGGAAGTCCAAATTCTCGCAACATTCGCGAGGCGTGGGGTCCTCCTAGCCCCGGAGGCGGGGTCGCTAAGGTCCTCGCACCTGTGCAATGTTGCTGCCGGTCCCTGTGGTCCCTGTCGAGCTGCCGATGCGTCAGGAGCGAGGGAGTCCCTGACAAGGTACGCAGTCAAAGGGGCCCCGACGTCAGGTCACTTCGTATAGAAGTCCCGAGGCACATACGCTGTCGGATCATATTCCTTATATATATATTTTTCTCTGAACATTCTTTTGTCCATTTCAAATTGTTTCTTTTATTTTCGGTTCTTTATATTTTCCTTTTTTTCTACACTTTTTTCTACTGTATATTTCCTGTTTGTATTTCTTCAATTCTTCTTCTTCATATATCATGTTTCATTTAATTTTCCATTCTTATATATCGTCTCAACATTTTCTTTTCTTTTTATTTTTTCGATTTGATTTTTTCCTGTCTTTTCTTATTTTTTTTTCTAGGGGAAGAGCCCACGGCTCTGACGGCTATTGGTCCTTCTCTTGAATGTCTTCGCTCTTCCCAAGAGACCCAGGAGGACAGCTGACCCGGTCCAAGCATCGCGACATAAAAACAAACATCTCATCTATTCATTCTTTATTACACTACCACAGCTTTCCTGCACCACATGTAAATGCACATGTACACATGCTATGGCGTCCTTTATATAGTTCGTTATGACTACCATTACACGAATCTATTGTATATTATATATATATATATATATATATATACATATATACATATATATATATATATACATATATGTGTATACATATTATATATATACATATATATATTGTGTATGTATATATATATAATATGTATACACAACATATATATATATATATACATATATATATATATATATTATATATATATATATATATATATATATATATATATATACATTACTTGGACAAAATGTAGTGGTACATTTGTAAAATCATAATCACGAAGAACCCACAGTCGAAATAAAAGGAAACTTAAAAGAAAGTATAAGTTCTATATTTCGGCTAATAACTATAGCACTCCTCAGAAAAGCACATACTTTCCTGAAGAGGGCTATAGCTATTAGTCGAAATATAGAAATTACACTTTCTTCTAAGTTTCCTTTTATTCTTACTTTGGGTTCTTTGTGATTATAATATATATATATATATATATATATATATATATATATATGTATATGTATATATATATATATATATATATATATATATATACGCGCGCACATACACACGCACAAACACACGCATATATGTATATATATATATATATATATATATATATATATATATACTGTATATATATATATAAACATATGCATATATATATATATATATATATATATATATATATATGTATATATACATATATGAGTGGCAGGGTGGTGAGATAAACACCGAGAACCGTTGAAGTTTTATTTACTGACGTTTCGCTCTTAACAGAGCTTCTTCAGAGTGTACAAACATAATCGGGAAATCAACAATTATATATCTTACATCATTCCGCGTTCCTTCCTTAACCCACCCCCTCCCTCCCTCTCGTACCCTTCAGCTCCTGTAAGATCATCCAGCCGGACATTTTGGACAGCTTAATAAAACCATCACGATGGTTACAGCAGGGCTGGGATGCTATAAAAGCTGCTTCTACTATTTTTCTTTTTTTCTTGTCTAATCCTTGTTTTAATATTTCCACTCCGTCCCAGTTAGGTAAATGCCCGTATTCCTCCGCATGAATCACCAGGGCGTTTGATGTTCGGTGGGCCCTCAGGTCGCTCTTGTGCTCATATGTCCGCTTGTGTATGCCTCTTCCTGTCTCCCCAAAGTAGTTTAGGTCACAGCCACCACATGGGATTCTGTAAACCATGCTGTTGTTATTATGTTCATTTCTACACTTCCCTCTCACTACTTCACCTATCTTCGTACTGGATGTACTGGCGATCTTCAGCCCTGCTCTGCGGAGCAAATGTCCTAACTCTTCTGTGTGCCTGGAGTTTGGAACTACAATGAAGCCACCTTCCTTGGTCTCCTTTTTCTCATCATTTCTCTTTTCCATTATTTTAAGGGCTATTTTCTTCAAACTATGGAGTAACCCTTCTGGATATTTTAGTCCTGAGAACACTTTAAAAATATATTTGATTTCTCTGTCAATATGTTCTTCACTACATACCCGGAACGCTCTGAGAAAAAATCCAATTATTACTCCTCTCTTTATCCTTTCACTATGTGCTGAAAAGCAGTGGATGAGGTCATTTTTGTTGGTAGCTTTTCTGTGAACCGAGAAACCCACCGTGCCGTTATCCTTCCTCCAAATTAATACATCTAAGAAAGGTAACTTTTGATCCACCTCGTGTTCTACTGTGAACTGAATATCCCTGTCTACCATGTTCAGCCTATTAAGTTTTGTGGTGAAATTGGTTTTCTCCGGGGCAATGACTAGGACGTCGTCTACATATCGAAACCAATGGGTCCCTCTTCCCATAATTTTCATAAAATGATCTCTCTCCAAAACTTCCATGTATAATGATGCTAGGACTGCACTGAGTGGACTCCCCATTGCCAGACCACGTATCTGACAATATTCCTCATCCTGGAACATGAACGGTCCGAATCTGATACACAGAGAGACTAATTCCAAAAAATCATTTCTTCCCACTGGTAAATCCTCGTCATCTATATTACCGATGGCTTCCTTGGCTGCTGTTAGTGCCTCCTCTGCGCAAACATTTGTGAACAAAGCAGTTACATCATAACTTATCATGACTTTCTGTGAGAAATCCACATTACTGAGTTTCGTGATTAGGTCACTTGAGTCTTTCAAATGGCCACTACTAAGTGCCCCCAAACATCGAGATAACGGTTTGGCTAAACACTTCGCTAACCTGTGGGGAGCGCTGCCGATACCTGACGTAATGGGTCTCATCGGTATACCCGGCTTGTGTGTCTTTGGTAATCCCCTCATCCTGGGCGGTCTTGGTGCTTCTTCTAACAATCCCACAAGTTTCTTGCCTCTGTTGGTTCGCATTAAAATCCTCCTGGCTTCTTTCTTGAACCGTATCCCTTCCCGTTCTGCGTTTCCTAAGGGTTTTTTCTCATACGTGGATGTATCGTTGAGTAAATCCATCATTTTGATGTTGTAGTCTGTCCTGTTTAATATGACAACTCCTCCTCCTTTATCTGCACTCGTGATAACTAAGTCTCCGTCACTTCCTAAATTTTCCAAAGCTATCTTGAAACGCCTAGGAATGCTACATCAATTAAGATTTGCTAAAGCATGGAAACACGTTAACAATCCCTGTTTAAAACCTTTCTCTACATCACTGTCATCCCATCTATAATTTTTATTTATAAAATCAGAAAAACTTTTGTTACTCACACCGGTATCGAACTTAAGACCGAGCGAAAGGGCTTGTTTTTCGGTGTCAGATAGTTGTCGGTTTGAAAGATTCACTATGAGATCAGCATTGCCCACTTCATTTCTCGGTATCAAGTTTGCGTAGAAGGAATGATGGTAAACGTACCTGGCTGGTGCTGGCTCGTAGATTTTCAACTTCGTTACTCAGGTCCTCACAGGCCTCGGATAGAAACATTTCTGCACTGTTACTAAAAGGGACTCCTTCCTTCCTGAGCTGTTTTGGCGCTTCCCTAGGTAGAACTTTCTCATCTATGCAGTCTTGTAGGAAACGCCTGCGAAGTATACAGCTGTTGATTTTCCGTTTTGCACGAAACTCCCTCCATAAGATTCCCGGTATCTCACCACCACTCGACATGTTGAGGAATGGACGACAAAATGAGTGGCAGGGTGGTGAGATAAACACCGAGAACCGTTGAAGTTTTATTTACTGACGTTTCGCTCTTAACAGAGCTTCTTCAGAGTGTACAAACATAATCGGGAAATCAACAATTATATATCTTACATCATTCCGCGTTCCTTCCTTAACCCACCCCCTCCCTCCCTCTCGTACCCTTCAGCTCCTGTAAGATCATCCAGCCGGACATTTTGGACAGCTTAATAAAACCATCACGATGGTTACAGCAGGGCTGGGATGCTATAAAAGCTGCTTCTACTATTTTTCTTTTTTCTTGTCTAATCCTTGTTTTAATATTTCCACTCCGTCCCAGTTAGGTAAATGCCCGTATTCCTCCGCATGAATCACCAGGGCGTTTGATGTTCGGTGGGCCCTCAGGTCGCTCTTGTGCTCATATGTCCGCTTGTGTATGCCTCTTCCTGTCTCCCCAAAGTAGTTTAGGTCACAGCCACCACATGGGATTCTGTAAACCATGCTGTTGTTATTATGTTCATTTCTACACTTCCCTCTCACTACTTCACCTATCTTCGTACTGGATGTACTGGCGATCTTCAGCCCTGCTCTGCGGAGCAAATGTCCTAACTCTTCTGTGTGCCTGGAGTTTGGAACTACAATGAAGCCACCTTCCTTGGTCTCCTTTTTCTCATCATTTCTCTTTTCCATTATTTTAAGGGCTATTTTCTTCAAACTATGGAGTAACCCTTCTGGATATTTTAGTCCTGAGAACACTTTAAAAATATATTTGATTTCTCTGTCAATATGTTCTTCACTACATACCCGGAACGCTCTGAGAAAAAATCCAATTATTACTCCTCTCTTTATCCTTTCACTATGTGCTGAAAAGTAGTGGATGAGGTCATTTTTGTTGGTAGCTTTTCTGTGAACCGAGAAACCCACCGTGCCGTTATCCTTCCTCCAAATTAATACATCAAAGAAAGGTAACTTTTGATCCACCTCGTGTTCTACTGTGAACTGAATATCCCTGTCTAACCATGTTCAGCCTATTAAGTTTGGTGGTGAAATTAGTTTTCTCCGGGGCAATGACTAGGACGTCGTCTACATATCGAAACCAATGGGTCCCTCTTCCCATAATTTTCATAAAATGATCTCTCTCCAAAACTTCCATGTATAATGATGCTAGGACTGCACTGAGTGGACTCCCCATTGCCAGACCACGTATCTGACAATATTCCTCATCCTGGAACATGAACGGTCCGAATCTGATACACAGAGAGACTAATTCCAAAAAATCATTTCTTCCCACTGGTAAATCCTCGTCATCTATATTACCGATGGCTTCCTTGGCTGCTGTTAGTGCCCCCTCTGCGCAAACATTTGTGAACAAAGCAGTTACATCATAACTTATCATGACTTTCTGTGAGAAATCCACATTACTGAGTCTCGTGATTAGGTCATTTGAGTCTTTCAAATGGCCACTACTAAGTGCCCCCAAACATCGAGATAACGGTTTGGCTAAACACTTCGCTAACCTGTGGGGAGCGCTGCCGATACCTGACGTAATGGGTCTCATCGGTATACCCGGCTTGTGTGTCTTTGGTAATCCCCTCATCCTGGGCGGTCTTGGTGCTTCTTCTAACAATCCCACAAGTTTCTTGCCTCTGTTGGTTCGCATTAAAATCCTCCTGGCTTCTTTCTTGAACCGTATCCCTTCCCGTTCTGCGTTTCCTAAGGGTTTTTTCTCATACGTGGATGTATCGTTGAGTAAATCCATCATTTTGATGTTGTAGTCTGTCCTGTTTAATATGACAACTCCTCCTCCTTTATCTGCACTCGTGATAACTAAGTCTCCGTCACTTCCTAAATTTGTGTGTGTGTGTGTGTGTGTGTGTGTGTGTGTGTGTGTGTGTCTGTGTGTCTGTGTGTGTGTGTGTGTGTGTATATTTATATATATATATATATGTGCATATATGTATTCATATATGTATATATATATATGCATATATATATATACATATATGTATATGTATATATATATATAAATATATATATATATATATATGAGAGTAATTCGCTAATAGCAGCGAATTACGGATGGCCGAGTACGGATGGCCGAGTACGGATGGCCGAGTACAGCGGGTTCGAATCCTGCATGCAACTGTCACAAAAATTATCGAGATATATATATATTGTATGTATATATAATAAACTTTTATGTATATATATATATATATATATATATATATATATATATGTATGATACATATATTATATATATACATATATATATATATATATATATATATATATATATATATATATATATATATCACAACTAACACCTCTATTTTCTCACTCATTATTCATTTTCTTAGCGCTTCCCACTGCAACTACCTTTCCCTCCTTATCCTCCTTCACATTTAGCAATTACCTAAAATATTCTACCCACCTTCCTCTCACTGCCTTCCCTTCCATTATCATCTCTCTATCGACACCCTTTACCTTTTCTTCTCTATTTGATTCGCCTCCTCTTCCTTTCTTAATTTCTTTCCAAAACATCGTTTTATTACTTTCAATATTTTTTGTCATACTCTTACCCCATTTCATATCTCCTCTCCTCATTACCTTCTTTATCTCTCTTTACTTTGTACCTCTCATATATATATATATACATATATATATATATATATATATATATATATATATATATATTTACAGACACACACACACACACACATATATATATATATATATATATATATATATATATATATACATATATATATATATATGTATATATATACAGTATATAGATATATATATACACTTATATATATATGTATATTCTAAACAGAAATGTAGTAGCACATTTGTAAGTGACACACAGGAAACCCACAGTCGGAGAAAATAAACTTCGAATAAAGAAGAATCCTATATTTCGGCTATCAACTGTAGCCCTCTTCAGGAAAGTACATAAGACAGAGTATAGAGGGGACTTATAAGCTACAGAGAAGAGAAGGGATGTGGACAGATGACCTCACTCAGGCGCGGGGCAAACTGGGGTGGCGGAGGAGGGAGGGGGTGAGGAGAGGGGGGATTGTAAGGTCCGTACTAGTTTTCTAACTGCTGCGCGTGAAATGATGTCAGGAGTCCACTGCCTTTAGAAATATTAATATTGGGGCATTCCTCAATTAATGCTGATTCAACTATTTTCCTCCTGAAACCGCAGTGGGACTTGAACACTAATCTGGCCTTACCCCAGTCGAAAGAATGATTTTTATTTTTGACATGAAGAAATACAGCCGAATTTTCTTGCCCATACCTAATTGACCTTTTATGTTCTGCCAATCTAGTGTTCAAGTCTCTCCCGGTTTGCCCCAAGTAAATCAAATCACAATCTTTGCAGGGCAAACAATAAACACCAGGTGAGGGCAAACAATAAACACCAGGTGACGCAACTTCCTTTGGTTTTTGTTGAACGTTCACAATTTGCTTACGCACGGTGTTAGGATAGTGATAGGCAATAGTGAGACGTTCATAATACCATCAGTTCTTCTACTAAGTTGTTTCCTCATGCACGTCTCACTATTGCCTATCACTATTATTTATTATATATTATTTATTATTTATTATTTATTATTTATTATTTATCATTTATTATTTATTATTTATTATTTATTATTTATTATTTATTATTTATTATTTATTATTTATCATTTATTATTTATTATTTACTATTTATTATTTATTATTTATTATTTATTATTTATTATTTATTATTTATTATTTATTATTTATTATTTATTATTTATTATTTATTATTTATTATTTATTATTTATTATTTATTATTTATTATTTATTATTTATTCATTACCTCTTATTTCTTATTTCTTATTTCATAATTCTTTTTCTTTATTTCTTGTTTTTCTATTTCTTATCTGTTATCTAATATTTATTACTATCGTTCTTAAACATACTAGAGATCGCAAAAAGAACAGTAATATTTTGATGTTTTTTTTTAACTTGATGTTTTTTTTAAACTCGTAGCCATTTCAGTAATCTGCCATTTTGATGAAGAGCATAAGAAATATAATCTTCCATTGCGTATATCACAGGGTGAGTCCAGGTGAATGATGTATAAAGCAATGCATAATATATACATGACTATATGAATATACATATATACATAAGTTTACTTATATGGTTATATACACATAAGCACACGTGCACGTATACACACCCACACACACACACACACACACACGCGCGCGCACGCACACACACACACACACACACACACACACACACACACACACACACAACACACACACACACACACACAAACAAACACACAAACACACACACACACACGCTGTGGCTCGGTTGATAGAGTGCCTGACTGTCACTACGGCGGTCCGGGTTCGAATACTGCCAGGGCTGAAATAATTTCAGAATCGCTATAGCCCTCTTCAGGGATATAGGTATTAGCCGAAATATAGACCTTATACTTTCTTCCAAGTTCCCTTTAATTCCGACTGTGGGTTCATCGTGATTATGATTTTACAAATGTACCAGTACATTTTGTCCAAGTAGTATATATATATATATATATATATATATACTGTATATATATATATATATATATATATATATATATATATATATATATACATATATATACTATAATCACAAAGAACCCACAGTCGGAATAAATGGAAACTTAGAAGAAAGTGTAATTTCTATATTTCGGCTAATAGCTATTGCCCTACTCAGAAAAGTACGTACTTTGCTGAAGAGAGATAGGGGTATTAGCCGAAATATAATCCTTATACTTTCTTCTATCTTTCCTTTTATTCCGACTGTGGGTTCATCGTGATTATGATTTTACAAATGTACCAGTACATTTTGTCCAAGTAATGTATATATATTTATACATATACATATACATATACATATATATATATATATATATATATATATATATATATACATACACACACACACACACACACGCACATATATATATATATATATATATATATATATATATTATACAATAGATTCGTGTGATGGTAGTCATAACGAACTATATAAAGGACGCCATAGCATGTGTACATGTACATGTACATGTGTTACAGAAAAGCTGTGGCAGTGTAATAAAGAATGAATAGATGAGATGTTTGTTCTTGTGTCACGATGTTGGGACCGGGTCAGCTGTCCTCCTGGGTCTCTTGGGAAGAGCGAAGACATTCAAGAGAGGGACCAATAGCCGTCAGTGCCGTGGGCTCTTCCCCTAGAAAAAAAAAATAAGAAAAGACAGGAAAAAATAATTTCGAAAAAATAGAAAAAAAAATGTTGAGAAGATATATAAGAATAAAAAACTAAATGAAACACAATATAAGAAGAAGAAAAATATTTGAAAAAATACAAACAGGAAATATACAGTAGAAAAAAAAACTGTAGAAAAAAAAAGAAAAATACAAAGAACCGAAAATAAAAGAAACAATTTGAAATGGAAAAAAGAATGTTCAGAAAGAAAAAAATATAAAAGGAACATATACAGTAGAAAAAAAGGTGTTGAAAAAAAGAAAATACAAAGAACCGAAAATAAAAGAAACAATTTGAAATGGACAAAAGAATGTTCAGAGAGAAAAAAAAAAGAACATAAGGAATATGGTCCGACAGAGTATGTGCCTCGGGACTTCTACACGAAGTAACTTGACGTCGGGGTCCCTTCGACTGTGTACCTTGTCAGGAACTCCCTCGCTCCTGGTGCATCGGCAGCTCGACAGGGACCTCAGGGACCGGCAGGAACATTGCACAGGCAAGTGGACCTTGGTGACCCCAACTCCGGGCCTAGGAGGACCCCACACCTCGCGACTGTCGCGGGAAGGGGGACTTCCGATGCCTAGAGAGTGGGTATTGTTCACCGGTCCAGTAGCGCCTAGTTCCCGCCAACTCCTGAGGACCCGACAGACTTCGTC
>NC_134787.1:32454724-32459724 GCF_046742065.1 Oratosquilla oratoria
AATTTGGTGAACAATGGAGAGCATGTGCAATAAAAATGTGAAGGCCTAAAGAGATGACACTTCAACTTCATTACATCTAATTTTGGGTAATGACTATATCACTATAATATACCGTATCCACTCAACTTTGGGGCCTTGATGATTGTTATTCATTTCATTCAACATTGTGTAATATATTTCATAGGTTCCATTGGAATTCAGCCCAAATAGGTTTCAGCCCAAAGGGATTTAGCCTAACCTAACCCAACTAACCCATTATTTTTAGTGAATTCAAAAGTGACTGAATCCTGTGTGGGCTGAATTCCAAGCCCACTTATTTCATATCCTGTTAATTGTTTCCAAATAATTTAGTGGTTTGTGTGAATATGATCATTATCTAAAAGAATAACTACTCTACTCAAAATAGCCTAAATCACACTGTATTCATTATGCAATTTGCTCAAATTTTCCATTTCAGGATCTGTATCAACAGCTTCAATCCCTTCATCATCGGCTCCATTTGAATTATCTGCAAACCTGACTCCACCATTAAAAAGGTCACTATCAGACTCCTCCACAGGCGCCATTTCTGCTAAATCATTTTCATCTAAAAGAAAGTCATCAACATCTCTGGACAGACTTATCATAAAAACTTCAGCCTCTCAAAACGAAAATCTCGACAAAGAAGTTACAAGAATTATATTTGCTACAAATTCATCATTTCGTCTTGTTCAGCATCCTCAGTTTCTCAAGATGGTTCAGAACCTGAGGCCAGGTTATATTCCTCCATCCAGAAAAGATATTGCTGATAAGTACTTGGATCTTGTGTATGAAAAGGAATATAAAAAGTGTGCAGACGACCTGAACAATGAAACTGTATGTCTTTCAATTGATGAGTGGTCTAACATCCATAATGAGCCCATAATATGTGTCACTCTAACAACATTCACTGGTCAGATTTATTCAGTTGAAACAACAGACACATCAAGGACACCTCACATTGCTGAATATCTTCTACAACTTGTACAAAATTCGATCAAGAGGGCTGAACAAGATTTTGGTTGTCACATTGGAAGTGTTGTGACAGACAATGCAGCAAATGTCACCAAGATGAGAAAACTCTTGGAGGAATCGAGTGAACCTGAGCATACCGTCCTCACATACGGCTTATGCCGTTCATTGTATACTTATGGAAAGTCTATATAACACTGCTCCTTATAATGATATGCTAAAAATGTCGTTTAGCAATAAGATCGCATATCAGAGAGCAATCCCACAATATCTAAAATCTATAAAAAAAAAAATCTATATAAATCAAATAAATCTGATTTAAATAAAAAGAAAATCTATTTTTTTCTTCTAAAAAGATAAAAGAAATCGCCAACCCTGGTGTCCACAAACCTCATACAATAATACCTGTTAAGTTCGGCTAAAATTGGTATTTATAAGCATAACAGTGCCTTAAAAAAAGTTTCTTAATTCACTATAAAATTTATATTAACTTATACTGCATTGAATAAGTCAGTAGTTGATATATTTGTCCTATATACAATGTTAGGTTTCTAGTTTTTATATATTTGTCCAATATAAAATGTTAGGTTACAAAAAAAAGCAATGGCCTCCGGTAGCGGACCCCGGATCTGGGTGCGCACGTCCTGTGTAATAGTAGTCCTTGATATATATATAGATATATAAAAATAGATATATATATATATATATATATATATATATATATATATATTATGTATATATATATATACATATATGTATACAGATAAGTATATATATATATATATACATATATATATATATATATATATATATATTGTATACATATGCATATATATATACATACACACACACATATATACTGCGTATATATTAATAATATATATATATTTTGTATACATATGCATATATATAATACATACACGACACACAAACTATTACACTGCGTATATATATATAAGTAATAATATAATATATAATACTATATACATACACACGCACATATATATATATATATGTATATATATATATGTATGCATATATGTATTCATATATATATATATATATATATATATATATATATATGAATGTATGTATAGATATATATACATATATGTACATATATATATACATATATATACATACATATATATGTATGTAATATATATATATATATATATATATATATATATTATATTACAACTAACATATTTTTCGCTTACTCAACTCTTTCTTTCGTCCGACTGTGGTGTTAGTTGTGATTAATAAATGTGTTGCTACATTTCTCACCAGTGAGATACACACACACACACACACACACACACACACACACACACACACACACACACACACACACACACACACACACACATATATAATATATATATATATATATATATATATATATATAATATGAATATACATATATGCATATATATTTATACATATATACATATATAAATATACATATACATACATATATATATATATATATATATATATATGTGTGTGTGTGTGTGTGTGTGTGTGTATTTGTATATATATACATTTATGCATGCATTGTTAAAATCGACAGCGTTAGTGAGGTTGTTGATCTTCTTGTGAGTATTCTCCAGTTTTCTAAACAATATTCTGCCATTTAGAGGGTGGGCAAATACCAAGTTGCCAAAATGATTAATTTATATCAACGTATCGTCTAACAAAGAGACATCTTCAGGAAATTCTGTAACATAGATAATAATGACGTACAGAAATATAGAAAACAACATGTAAATCTAACCAATTATACAAATATAGAAGCAAATATCAATAAATGCGCAAATTCACATAAAATAAACACTATACATGGGCTGATGGGGACCGTTACTTACAATAGTTAAAGGTCTGATGAAATGACGAAGAAAACCCTTCGCTTGGTGACATATATATGCACATTTTATTACAAATTACATCAAAATCACTATTAGGGAAACCATTATTCACCAGAATCTGGCGGATGTGCTGCAATTCTGTATGCAGAGCCTACAGAAGTGTGTTCTTCCTGGCAGGCTCTGCATACAGAATTGCAGCACATCCGCCAGATTCTGGTGAATAATGGTTTCCCTAATAGTGATTTTGATGTAATTTGTAATAAAATGCTGTGTGACCACCTTTCCCCACAAACATCCCCTAAGCCCCAATTCATTGATATATACTACCATAACATCTTCAACAAGGGTTACAAGAAAGATGAAAAAATAATTAAAGACATCATCACTAAGAACTGTCATCCGGTATCTAAAGATAAGGAAATCCGGGTGGTTGTATACTACTCCAACCCTAAAGCTAGTTCATTGGTTATTACTAATAACTTAAATAGTAATACTGAGACTATGTCTAAAACTAATTGTGTTTATGAATTCACCTGTAGCACCGGGAACTGTGTAGCCCGCCATACAGCATATATTGGTTTTACTAGATGTAGTCTCAGTAGGAGAATTACTATGCATTTACAAAATGGGCTATAAAACATCACTTAAAGAAATACCATAACCTAACAGCCACCCGAGAATACCTAGTTTCAAAACACTAGGATTATAGCAAGTAATAGGGATGTACATAAACTTAAAGCTTCTAGAAGCTATGTTTAATCAGAGAATGTAGTCCTAGTCATTAATATCCAATGCAACATGACTTCTGTCATCGCTTTGTATAGCAGCACCAAGCTACTACCTAGCATGACCTCTCTCCGAAACCCCCACCTCCACCTCCTCCTACCCACTCCTTCCATCCGCCCCCCCACCGGCCCCCCAACCCCCCAACCCCCCAACCCTCCCCCAACCCTCTTCTTCTCGTATTAATGAGAAACCACACCCGCCCCCTCTCCCGCCCTCCACCACCACCCAAGCCGGCTAGGTGCATATATATGTCACCAAGCGAAGGGTTTTCTTCGTCATTTCATCAGACCTTTAACTATTGTAAGTAACGGTCCCCATCAGCCCATGAATAGTGTTTATTTTATGTGAATTTGCGCATTTATTGATATTTGCTTCTATATTTGTATAATTGGTTAGATTTACATGTTGTTTTCTATATTTCTGTACGTCATTATTATCTATGTTACATAATTTCCTGAAGATGTCTCTTTGTTAGACGAAACGTTGAAATAAATTAATCATTTTGGCAACTTGGTATATGCCCACCCTCTAAATGGCAGAATATTGGTTAGAAAACTGGAGAATACTCACAAGAAGATCAACAACCTCACTAACGCTGTCGATTTTAACAATGCATGCATACAAGAAATCTGCTCCCCAGATATTCAAATATACATTTATATATATAATATATATATATACATACATATATATATATATATATATATATATATAATATATATATATATATATATATATATATATATATGTGAAACTTGTTAACCCACTGTCGGAGAAAAGAAATCAGAAATACTAATTATCTGTATATTTCGACCAATGACTGTGGTCCTCTTACAGCAGAATGATACAAAGGAATAGAGTTAACAAGTATCAAAGTTAACAATATCAAAGTTAACAAAGTATCCTTTGTATCATTCTGCTGAAGAGGACCACAGTCAGTGGTCGAAAAATACAGATAATTAGTATTTCTGATTTCTTTTCTCCGACAGTGGGTTAACAAGGTTTTTCATTTTACCAATGTGCTATTACATTACGCTGTGCTAATATATATACATTAATATATATATATATATATATATATATATATATATATATATATATATATAGAGAGAGAGAGAGAGAGAGAGAGAGAGAGAGAGAGAGAGAGAGAGAGAGACAGAGAGAGAGAGAGAGAGAGAGAGAGAGAGAGAGAGAGAGAGAGAGAGAGAGAGAAGAGAAGAGAGAGAGAGTGATAGATAGAGAGAGAGAGAGAGAGAGAGGAGAGAGAGAGAGAGAGAGAGAGAGAGAGAGAGAGAGAGAGAGAGAGAGAGAGAGAGAAAGAGGAGAGAGAGAGAGAGAGAGAGAGAGAGAGAGAGA
>NC_134787.1:32469724-32479724 GCF_046742065.1 Oratosquilla oratoria
ATTCATATCTTCCACGCTGTCCTCGTTAGTTTTTTGGAGCCTCAAATCTATTTTTAATTTCTAACAGAAATTCCATCTTATCATCTTTAGCCTTCGCAAGACTTATTTTCTTTTATAAAACTAATTCATTTCTCTCAGCTCTGAAATTGAATTTAGCTGTGCAACCTACCATTCTATGGTCACTACCTATGTTGACTTTATTTACGACCATAGCATTGCTAACGCATTTGCTCTCATCTCCTTATATGAATTCTATTTCGTTCTTTGTTGTTCCATTTGGACTTCTCCAGGTCCATTTACGACCTACACGCTTTTAGAAGAAATTGGTCATTATCTTCATGATGTAGTTCTCTGCAAAATTGACTAACATCTCGCCTCTGCCATTGCTTTCACTAATCCAAACTTCCCAATGCACGACTCATCTCCCATATTCTTCCCCACTTTAGCATAAAAATTGCCTATTACCAACGTGTGCTTACTTTTTTCTTGATCCATTACCTGACTTAAATCATCATAGAAGTACCCAATTTCATCCTCCTCTGTGAAGTTGGTGCATAAACCTAAACTATTTTTTGAGTGTACCTTTTACACAGCCTAATCATAATCCAAGAAACCCTATCTGACAAACTACTGAACTTGACTACGTTACCAGCAACCTCTCGGTTTATCCACTAGATCTTTTTTTTTTTTTTTTTTTTTTTTTTTACCTCTATGGTAAAGAAGGTGGTGACCATCTTGTTATTGTATCAGCTTTTCTTCCGTACTTCGTACTTCACTGAGTCCTACGATATCCCACTTGATTACAAAGGATTACAAAGGCGGAGCATGCCGACAGGAGACCTTTTGGTCCATATCTAGGTCGGATACGAAAAAAATCATAATAATAATAAATTGATAAGTAAAAACTATAATAAGGTAAATAACAAATAAACACATAAATAAATATATAGGTATAGTTAAATAATAAATGATAGTAAATAATAATAAATTGACATATAACTAATAATAAATGAAAATCAGACAAATGATAACAAAACAAAAACAAATAATATAAAATAAATTATAATCATTGCAGCATCTTACTTAGGTGTTTATCTAAATGATTCTTAAAGCTTCGAACTGAACTACATTGCACTACCTGTGCAGGAAGTTTATTCCATTCATTAACTACACGGTTGGCAAAGTTGTTTCTACCTACTTCCAAATTGAATCTATTTCTGGACAGTTTGAGACCATTGTTTCTTGTCTGATCATTCAATGTGAAAATTTGGTCACTTTTGATGTTGTAACTATAGATGTTGTCTAGTTCTTCCATTAAACTCTACAGCCTGTGGTTTTCTGAGAGGGTTCCCGCGTTGTAAGTATAGATCTTCGTTTTGTTCATATTGTTTAATGTCCAAAACTTGGATCTGCTTAGATAGTGTTTACTCACATTCGGTGGCACACTGCCGGAAGCACGCAAGACAATTCGATTAGACCTTTAGGAGATGATGATGACACAGGATACACACACACACACACACACACACACACACACACACACACACACACACACACACACACACACACACACACACACACACACACACACACACACACGCACACACGCACGCACACACGCACACACACACACACATATATATATATATATACATATATATATATGTGCGTGTGTGTGTGTGTGTGTGTGTGTGTGTGTGTGTGTGTGTGTGTGTGTGTGTGTGTGTGTGTGTGTGTGTGTGTGTGTGTGTGTGTGTGTGTGTGTGTGTGTGTGTGTGTGTGTGTGTGTGTGTGTGTGTGTGTGTGTGTGTGTGTGTGTGTGTGTGTGTGTGTGTGTGTGTGTGTGTGTGTATTATATCTTTTATGTATTCATTTATTATTATTTTTTCGCATCCGACCTAGATATGGACCAAAAGGTCTCATGTCGGCATGATCCGCCTTTGTAATCCTTTGTGATATATGCAGAAATCACCAAGGAAAATACTAAATATATTGATGACTGAGCGCTTTCGTCTATTCAGACATCTTCAGGGTACATACAATTGTGAAACAAATATGAATATTCATACAAAGTGGGAGGTAATGGATTGGAACAGGAAAATATCGTGAGGGTGTTTCTCGTACATAAACCAGACCGTTCGCGGAACGAACAATTAGGCCACCACTTTGTACATTCCTTAACTTAAATTTAAGTTGTTGACAAATGTATCTTTAATCAGACTGAATTCTATTGTATTTCTAGTCAAATTTGACTTATTTCTAACAATTTCTTTGGCAATGATTAAAATCCCTTAAATGAACAAATAATGCGTTAGACATTTGAACAATCCTGATGCTTTACTGATGTTGTTTTAACCTTACTTTTGATTATTTTCCAGTCTGACCTGTACAGAATTTGTCACAAATTTTACATGGAATTGAATAGATACATCCTTCTTCCTTATGAGGAGAGTTTTAAATTAAAAGGCTTCTAACTGCATTGGAGTTCTTAAATACTATTTGAATATTAAAGTCTTAAGAATATGAGGTAGTTTGACCAAAATTTTCGTGAAAAGGAAGAACAAGTCTTTAACATTAAAGGATTTACTAGCATTTTTCTCATTTAAATATTTTTTGGCCATTTTACAAGAATTATCTACGAGATACTTAGGATATTTTTATTTTGAAGCTATGTCATACATTTTTAAGAATTCATCATATGTATATATTGTATGTATATATATATATATATATATATACATATATATATGTATGTATATATATGTATATATATATAAAATCAAATCAAATCAGCCATCCTGAGTCCACTGCTGAACAAAGGCCTCCTTCATAGCATTCCACGAATCACACGACCGCGCCATCCTCTGCCACGTCACTCCTGCAAACTTCTCGATCTCGTCTCTCCACCTTCTGTCTAGTCTCCCTCTTCCACGCCTCCTGTCTCGCGACGTCCATTCAGTAACACACTTGCTCCATCGCTCATCAGTCGTTCGCATCAACTTACTAGGGGTGATCAGAAAGTAATGACAGTCGGACTCGTAGCTGAGAGACTATAAGTGTTGGGGGGGGCGGGGAGCAAGGGGCAGCAAGTGTTGCCTGTTGTTACATGTTTGAGCTTGTCGCTGTTTGTCTAGTTTACATTTTATCGTTGCGCTGTGCGATTGCGTCATTGTTGGTTTGCCTCTCTAACCGGAAACATGGATTTTTCGAAAGAAGGCTGCAGATTCTACACCTTCACAAGGTGGAAACTCGGGAAAAAAGCAACGGAGATCAGAGAGGAATTGTTGCAAGTTTTTCCCGAGTCTACTCCATCACTGGAAACTGTTTCCCGCTGGATTCGAGCTTTCGCAGCCGGAAAATTGCAGCTAGAAGATGATCATCGTCCTGGCCGCCCTCGGACATCCGTGACCGAAGCAACGACGGTCCGTGCGCGGGCCATCATTGACGAAGATCCAACTGTTACTCTTCGATTCTTATCCTTGGAGCTCGGTGTCAGTTATGGGAGCGCACATGACATTGTGCATGAACACTTAGGGCTGAGGAAGAAGTGTGCTCGATGGATACCTCATTTGCTTACGGAAGAGCAGAAGAGCGAATTTGTCGTCTATGGCTGGCTGAATTCGAGCCAAATGGTCCGAAACGGTTCTCAGATGTAGCTACCGGAGATGAGTGTTGGATTTCTTTCTTCACCACCAGAGACAAGCAGTCTAACATGGTGTGGTTGAGTGATGAAGAACCTCGACCTCAGATTCTGAAGGAAGGATTTCGCAGCAGGAAGCGCCTTTTCACCATCTTCTTCAATTCACAAGGACCTCCCCAATTCCACTTCCTCTCTTTTACTGCCTCCACAATATCTTTCACTCTAGTCTGCTCTCTCACCCAACTTGCTTTCTTTCGGTCTATCAGTGTCATTACCATCACTGATCTCTCCATTCTCCTCTGTGCAGTCCTTAGCTTCGTCTTCATCGCCTTCGTCAGTTTCCGAGTTTCACACCCGTAGATTATTGCTGGTAGAATGCATTGGTTGTAAGCTTTACGTTTCAAACATAAATGTAGAGAGCCTCTCAGGATTTTATTATACTTACCAAACATATTCCAACCAATTGTAATGCGTCTTTTTTATTTCATTATCATTATCTTTCGTCACTTCCACTTTCTGACCTAAGTAATTATACTCTTCAACTTCTTCAAGACTCTCACCATCAATTATAATCTCTTTTCTTTGAACTTTCGTGTTGAACATTACTTTAGTTTTACTCTTATTCATTTTTAAACCTACTTTGAGAGTTTTTTTTTTTTTTTAGATCACTCAGCATATCTTGCATGTCTTCTGCTCTTTCTGAAATAAGAATGATGTCATCTGCAAATCTTAGGTGGTTTGAATATTTGCCATTAATCTTCAAACTTTTCTTTTCCCAAATCATTCTTCTGAAAATATCTTCTAAACAAGCTGTTAATAGTTTGGGTGAAATTGCAATGCCTTGCCGCACTCCTTTCTTGATCTTGATCTTTTTTGTATCTTTATGTAGTCGAACTATAGCGGTACCTTTCGCATAAATCTTTTCTAAAACTCTTACGATCTGTTAATTTGTACCCTATTTGCGTAGCGAGTTTAGTATTGCTATTTGTTCTACTGAATCAAAGGCCCTCTCGTAATCTACAAAAGCTAAACACAGAGGTATATTGCATTCTGTCGTTTTCTCGATTAGTTGGTTTATCGCCTGCAAATGGTCTAGAATTGAATATCCGCTTCTAAAGCCTGCCTGTTCTCTCGGTTGGTTTCCATCTAAAACTTGACTTAATCTATTTGTAAGAATCTTGGAGAATACCTTATATGCGTTTGATAGCAAGCTAATCGTTCGATAGTTACTAAGATCTTCTGGACTCCTTTTTCATGAAGCAAAATCACTATAGCATTGCACCACGCATCCGGAACGCTTTCTTGACGTAAACACTGGGTGTACTACTCAGCCAATTTAATATGAACTAACTTCCCTTCGTCAACAGATCTATTGATATGCCATCTTCCCCAGGTGCTTTTCCTCGTTTCATATTTTTAGATCAAGTTCTACTTCTTCCTTTGTAATCTCTGGTACACTACTAACGTCTACACATGAATTTATTGATTCAACTACGGCCTTCGACGAGTAAAACTCCTGGTAAAATTCTTCTACTCTTTTTACCATTTTGTCATTACATTTAATAATTTCTCCATTTATATCTTTCAAACATATCATTTGCTGTCTTCCTAAAGCTTGTCTACGTTCGGTCACTTTAATACTTTTACCTTTCCGAACAGTTTCCTCTATTTCATCCATGTTACTCTTTCTTTTCTCTAATTTCTGCCTTTTGTTGATAAGCTTGTTTAGTTCTACTCTTTCTATTTCGTCTCTCCTGCTTTTAATCTACATGGTCCTTCTTCTTCTTTGGATTAGGTAATTTGTAGCTTTGGAGTATTTGTTTTCTCTAATGTTTTTTGTACTTCCTACTTTTTCTGCTGATTCCTTAATGACACGTCCCTGATGCCAAACAGGGAAATTTCTCATATACATATATATATATATATATATATATATATATATATATATATACACACACACATATATATATATATATATATGTATGTGTGTGTGTATGCTTGTGCGTGTATATATATATATATATATATATATATGTATATATATATGTGTGTGTGTGTGTGTGTGTGTGTGTGTGTGTGTGTGTGTGTGTGTGTGTGTGTGTGTGTGTGTGTGTGCTTGTGTGTGTGTGTGTGTACATACAAAGATACATCTATCTATCTATTATATATATATGTATATATATAAATATATATATATATATATAAATATATATAAATATATATATATATATATATACTACCCAAATTACTCGCGCGTTGCTGCGAGTTCTGAATAATCCTAACCTAACCATACCCCATCTAACTTTAACCCTTAATCCTAACCAAAATATTTTTTAGATGAAAAATAGCTTTAAACACTCCCCCTCCCAGGTGTGCGCCCCGCTACCCGAAGGTTGGGAAACCCTAGTTTGAAAATACATACGTACACAAACACAAATATCATATGTACACATTCTTTTGCGTGCGTCTGTGTGTATTACCAATAAATGTCTACATCTAAAAGGTGAAGAAATGTATCTCGTTTATTTATCTTCAGAATATATATGGTTATAAGAGTTTACTTGGAAAAAACCAGGAGGATATTATAATTCTTTTTTTTTTTTAAGGCTATCGACTCATAAGGTGGTCATTAAGCCTGGTTTGAATCTGTACAGTCTTGACGTGAATATGTGTGAATAATCAATTTCCGCCCGCACTAAAATTAAATGAAAATAACCAATATTGTAACTTTTGGTAAAAGTGTACAATCATTTTTCCATTTACATGTTTTCTTCTTACAAAATCTATCATGGTTTGTGGCAACATTAATTTCACAAATATAAATAATATTTATGGACACATACAATGGTTTGTTTAATCATATTAATTCATATGTCACAAAAATAATACACGACTTAAGGGAACACTACAGTAGTGGCGTTTTCCCTCACCATAAACCACCTAACTTTAACCCCTAACCCTAACCAAATATTTTTTTTCTAAATGAAATATAGTTATCCAAGTATCTGGAGTGATAGGGTATCAGAATAAATGTGGATATGGGGTTTTATCTTCAAAACCCTAGGAGGAGTTCATGAACAAACAAGAAACAAACAAACAAACAGACAGACAGACAGAGGCTACTACTTTATTATAGTATATATATATATATATATATATATATATATATATATATATACAGTATATATATATATATATATATATATATATATATATATATAGTACATTATATAAATAGATAAATTAGTAAGACAAAATATATATAACAAATTGATAATATATATGAATAGAATAAGATAAATAAACATACTAATACTAATAAACACTTAAATGAATAAATAAATAAATAAATAAAAAGAAAGTACATATACAGATGCAACTGCACATCACGTCCGCGTTTATTCAACCGAATCTCAAAACTTCGCATTACCATCTACGCTTTAAAGAAGGTTTACTTCGTTCACTAGCTACGTGGTTAGCGGGAATGGTTCTACCTACTTCTAGGTTAAATCTAGTCCCTGACAGCTTGAGTCCACTCGTCCTCGTATTTAGTGTGAAAATAGTCTCGATCCACAATCACCACTAACCAAACGAGACAGCGATGGTCTACCACGAAGCCTTGTCACAACTAACAGGATCCGATTCTATTCCGCTTTTCAAAATCACGTATTTTTAAAACCGTTTCTATCCGAATTTCATGCAAGATTTTTGGCCTTCTGGATTTTTTTTTTTTTCTTTCTTTCTTTTGCCTTTACCAGATTTTGGAGCGAACGAGTTGAAAGAAAATACAAAGTGGGAAAACAGTGTTTTTTTATCCTCCATAATTGGGCATCTTATTTTTCTCACATAAATAGGAGTATTTTTTTTTAATAAAAAATCGAGCTTCACGTATGGGTTGTAGTGTCTGTGTGTGACAGGACGGTTCCTCATCTCTCGCTCTCTTTCGCTTTTTCTTTCTCTCTCTCTCTCTCTCTCTCTCTCTCTCTCTCTCTCACACACACACACACACACACACACACACACACACACACACACACACACTCTCTCTCTCTCTCTCTCTCTCTCTCTCTCTCTCTCTCTCTCTCTCTCTCTCTCTCTCTCTCTCTCTCTCTCTCTCCCTCTTTCCCAAAGCATCTTTTTTCGCCACAATTTCTCTCTAATTTCATTTCTCTTAAATGACTAACCTTTCATCACTGCATTTCTCCATTTACCTTCATCACCTATTCTTTCTCCTTCATACCTGCGTCTCCAATCATAAAAGAATGCTGCATTATTATTTATGGAATACGAAGGCCTATGCAATGGTTCCAACATCATTCAACGAAGAAGCCACATGAGTGTTTATGTGTTCTCGTGCCCTTTTGTCTTTGGCTTCAACCTCGTGGCTTTGGGTCGCCGTGTTGATCTTGACAAAAATCTGAATCGGGGTCATTTCTGAGGAAGCGGTTGCCTGCTCTTGTCAGTCGCTTTGTTGTGTCAGTGGATGCACACCTGGATGCAAATGTTTGTCGACATTCTTGTGGGTTGTGTTCTTATCTATGATATCAACACATAGTATTGATCACGATTTTTTCAACAACCCATTGGGATAGTATTAATCAACACGTTTATCTACGACAGAGTAAGAGTGTATTATTAGCTGAGAGGAACAAGGCTATCGATGAACTCAAGACTCCAGCTGTATTACCAATGCTGTCTGGAGAGACCAGAGCTGTTTAGTTTGACCTTGCAGATATTTTCTTACCCAAAGCTGCTGCCAAATGTTTTTTTTTTTTTTTCTAAATTTAGAGACCTCATAATCTTTCTCCTCTAGAGATACTGATCTTTATTTTTTCAGTATTCACTTAATTTTTATTACTTTTTTCGTAACTCACACTTTTTTCTACCAGTCATTTTGTATATTGTCAGAACAAAAAACCCGTGGTTTATATAATTTTTGTTTTCAAAATATAAATGAATCAAATATAATCGTAATGGTGTCGCGTGTAATGTGAATTTATAAACAACCTTACATTAAGCTGTTGCATATCAGTTACATAAAGAATTACACAAACTAACACAAAAATAATTTCAAGTTCTAAGAAACCTTGAGAAGTTTGTTAATGAGAAAAGGGTCTTTTTACATAATTAATTATCCAATCATATAAACATTTAAATCATCTTAATTGCGCTTATATGAGTTAGTTCTATGTTAGGAAACAAAAATGTTCTTGCTTTTCCGTATTATACAAATAAAAGCAAACAATTAAATAAATGAATAAATATATAAGGTGAAAAATTCAAAGCAAATATGAACTTTAATAATACTTCCTACATTTTTTGTAACAAAAATAGGATAAGTGGAAAAATATTATACCGTACTAATAAATAGATATATAAAATACAAAATAAAAAATACATATGAACTTTCATAATACCTTCTTCATTTTTCAGTACAAAGGTAGGAAAACATTAAACTTTATTGAACACACTATCAGCAAGCCACGTTAGCCAGTTCTAAAATTCCCTTCCCTAAAAAATCTTGGAAGCCACGATCAACCATGTTCCTCCTCTTTTTTTTCTCTCTGCGACCTCAGACTTCCCCAGATCGCCCCAAAGCCACCACGGTGAAGCTTAATAATTAAAGGACAAAAATACTGGTACATCTGTTTCCTTCCAGCTCGCAGTCTTATCCAAGGCAGAGTCGTTCATTCCCCCACTTATGGGTTGTGACCCAAGCTAGAACAATAGCGACCCAAGAACAAGAACAAGAACTTCGGCAAACCTAAGATCTTCATCCAACGATCTTCCTAAGACTAGTGACGACAACCTTCATATTCCAACTCGTCATAGTTCATCAACACACACACTTCTATTTGGGAAGCGCAGTCCCGGTGGGCTGGCACTTGATCAAAGACCAAAATTTCTCAATACTGCCTCTTTCTCCTACAGGGAAAGTTGACAGCTAGCAACTGCTCCTCACATCTTCTTCCTACTAGTCACTAACAAGGGAACAAAGCCACGTTGATACAACACAAACAAGAATCCAATTTTACCTATTGAAAGGATTCTGTGGGAGAACCCAAGGACCGTTGCCATCCGCTGTAGGGCTGCGGGTTTCCAGTCAATGAAACTCGAGGTAACATTCAACGTTACTATTCTCGACTACCGATAAAAAAAAAAAATTCAGTAAGGAAGATTTAATGGTGCCTCAGGTACGCGCCTCCTGGCGTATGTTCCTCACCTTCTTCTTCTTTATGAAACACTACAACGTAATCATATTGTTATAATGTAGGCCATGTCTTCTTCTGTCCAGAAGCCTAATCTTCTTCTTCTCGTAATATGGTATAAATTACCTCTCCCTTCCTGAAAATTCCTCCC
>NC_134787.1:32487224-32492224 GCF_046742065.1 Oratosquilla oratoria
TATATATATATATATATGCATATATATATATATATATATATATATGTGTGTGTGTGTGTGTGTGTGTGTGTGTGTGTGTGTGTGTGTGTGTGTGTGTGTGTGTGAGTGTGTGTGTGTGTGTGTGTGTGCGTGTGTGTGTGTGCGTGTGTGTGTGTGTGTGTGTGTGTATGTTTGCATATAAATATATATATATATTATATATATATATATATACATTATATATATATACATATATATATAAATATATATATATATATATATATGTATGTATATGTATGTATGTATACACCATTTTGCATCCTACATCTCTTCTCCCTCTTTCGTATATGATTTTCAAGGATTCTATCTTCCTTTCTTCCTCCCAATACATTTATCTTCCGGAATGCTTCCCTGTCCACTCTATCATATGCTTTCTCCAGATCCATGAAGGCTATAGATACTTCTTTCTAAACATCCATGAATTATTCCGAACTTGATTTAAAGTCTAAAGCTTAGTCTAACCATCCTTTCCTACTTCTAAGCTCTCTATCTTGTTACCCAATATAAGATTATAATACTCATGACAATTTGAAAGCAGATAGACAAATAAATACATTGAATAGATGAATAAATAGATGAATAAATAAATAAATGAATAAATAGAGAAATGAATATATGAATGGATAAATACACAAATGAATAGTTAAATAAATAAAAAATGAATAGATAAATAAATATAAATAAATAAATATGTACATGAATAGATAAATAAATAAACAAATAGATAAACAAAATCTTGAAACAAAAGTAAGTCTGGTGGAATAGGCATCGAGACGCTGATGTACAGAATGTGTGGAAACGCAGGCACACAGCCACTCGTTAACGTCATCAATTCAATGACGTCATTCCATTCTATTTCCGGAAACATCAGACGAATTGATGCAACTGAAAGACGATCTCCTGACGCAAATGGGGTCTGGATCCACTTAGACTCTGTTCATGCCAGTGGTCTCCCCTTTAGGCGAATGAAAACATTTAGCCTTTGACATAGAAAGGAATCTTTAAATGTGCGAAACGGTACTGATGGGATTAAACTGTGCAGAAGGAAAAACTTGGCCATGGAAGGAAATATTGATAAAGGTTAGTTGGATTGCGAGATGGGAAGAGGGCTGCGCTGAATGCGGAATTTGGCGCGAATCCGCCGCAACGAAAATATTGGGGGAATTTGAAGACGAAGGAGGAGGAAGAGGAAGCGGAAAAAGAAGTGAAAGGAGGTGGAGAAGAAGATGGAGGAGGAAGAAAAGATGGAAAAAGACATGAAAGAAAGTGGAGGAAGAGGAAGCGGAAAAAGAAGTGAAAGGAGGTGGAGAAGAAGATGGAGGAGGAAGAAAAGATGGAAAAAGACATGAAAGAAAGTGGAGGAAGAGGAGGCGGAAAAAGAAGTGTAAGGATGTGGAGAAGAAGGTGGAGGAAGAAGAGGTGGAAAAAAGAGAGACGAAAGAAGGTGGATCAAGAGGAAGCGAAAAAAGAAGTGTAAGGATGTGGAGAGGAAGGTGGAGGAAGAAGAAAAGATGGAAAAAGACATGAAAGAAAGTGGAGGAAGAGGAGGCGGAAAAAGAAGTGTAAGGATGTGGAGAAGAAGATGGAGTAGGAAGAAGAGATGGAAAAAGACATGAAAGAAAGTGGAGGAAGAGGAGGCGGAAAAAGAAGTGAAAGGAGGTGGAGAAGAAGGTGGAGGAGGAAGAAGAGGTGGAAAAAAGAGAGACGAAAGAAGGTGGATCAAGAGGAAGCGAAAAAAGAAGTGTAAGGATGTGGAGAGGAAGGTGGAGGAAGAAGAAGTGGAAAATGGAGTCATGAAAGAAGGTGGAAGAGGAGGAGGAATTGGAAAAAGAAAAAGTGAAAAGGCGCGGAGAAGAAAGAGGTGGAGGAGTAGGATGAGGTGGAAGAAGGGCACGTAATAGAAGGTGGAGTAGGAAGAAAGAGCGGAAAAAGGAGAAGTGAAAGGAGGTGGAGAAGAAGAAGATGGAGGAGAAAGAAGAGATGGAAAAAGGAGACATGAAAGGAGGTGGAGGAGAAAGAAGTGGAAAAAGGAGAAGTGAAAAGAGGTGGAGAAGAAGCAGGTGGAGGAGGAAGAGGAAATAGAAAAAGGAGAAGTGAGAGGACTTGGAGAAGAACAAGGTGGAGGAGGAAGAAGAGGTGAAAAAGGAGACGTGAAGGAAGGTGGAGGAGGAAGAGGAAGTGGATAAAGGGGAAGTGAAAGAAGGTGGAGAAGAAGAAGATGGAGGAGGAAGAAGTGTTGGGGAATGAGGAAAAGAAGGTGGAAGTAAAGGAGAAGGAAAAGGCTGTAAAGGAGAGTGGAAAAGAAGGAAGTGGAAGGAGGAAGAGGAAGAGGAAGAGGAAGAGGAGGAGGAAGAGGAAGAGGAAGAGGAAGAGGAAGGAGGAGGAGGAAGAGGAGAAGGAGTAGGACGAGGAGGAGAAAGCGAAAAAGGGATAGGAAGTGGAAAATCAGGAGGAGAAATCGAAAGAGGGTGAGGAGGAAGAAACAAGAAATACGGACGACGATTAAGACGAGGACGGGAATAAGAAAGAGGAAGAAGAGGAAGAGGAAGAGAAGGAGGAGGAGGAGGAGGAAGAGGAGGAGGAGGAGGAGGAGGAGGAGAAGGAGGAGGAGGAGGAGGAGGAGGAAGGGCATGGGGAGAAAACCTTCCAATACGACGTACGCCTGAAGGGTTGCGACACAAGACAGGCGAAGATGAAGAAGAAAAATAAAAAAAATAAATAGAAAAATAAAATAAAACTACAATGCAATAAGAGTTGAAAACTGCAACCACGGGTGAATGAAAGATTGAGGGATTATGACGCAATAAAAAGAGGAAGAAAAGAACGATTTGGCCTGAGATGGACGGAGGCCATTTATGCTGACAGCATAATTCCGGGAGTCCCTGGTCCCCAGCATGCAAACCTCCCCCTCCAAGCCCCCCAACTCCAAACCCCCCTCAACTCCCCACCCCCCTAACCCCACCTCATGGATATTTCAGAATTGAAGAAGTGGAAGTAAGCTGATCGATCAAACTGTATCAATTCATCCCGGACAGCGGTGCACTTTAGCGGCTTTATTGTGGCTAAAACAGGACGATTTTATTCTACTGGAGGAGCAAATCTTGACACAAATGGTTCATCAATCTATTCATTCATTCATCTATTTGCTCCTGTGGATTCTATTCCTGCTGACCCCAGGCGATTTTATTCATATGTGGAGATCTTCCGGACACAGATCTGTTGTCCTCACCATAGGTTCTTTACAAAAATCTGGTGATTTCATTCAGCTGTGGGGAAATCCCCTTGTCCACGAATATCTAGTTATGAGATTAACCAACTCTGGCTATTCTCTCTCTCTCTCTCTCTCTCTCTCTCTCTCTCTCTCTCTCTCTCTCTCTCTCTCTCTCTCTCTCTTTCCCTTCTTTAGATGCCTCAAATAATTTTACTCAGCTGAAATTGAGCATAAATGGACTCCTTAGAGTAAAATATATTACAATGAATGTCAGCATGTTAAGAAGTTAAGAAATAAAAAGTTAAGCGAGACATTTCAAATGATATACTTAATGAAATGCACCCGATAACCTCACAAGTGCCAGTATTAAACAAACATGCATGTATACATACATACACATAGACACACACACACATACAAAGACATACTAAAACACACATTCAAATACATATTCTTATGTCTATACATATCTACATGTATGTGCACGTATACACTGAAGCGTGTATATCTACGAATGTATGAGCTTATTCTAATTATATATGAAGTGTTTTGTAAGACTTACAAAATTCATGTACTTTCAGACAAAGCAAAATCAAATGAACAGGCATTTTTTACAAGCGGACAATCCGCAATAGATCATCTGCAGCCAACATATCAAACAATTGAAAAACGACAAAATACAATAAACCTTTGGTTTTAGCTTTTGCAGAATCCAAAGAGTCCTTTGTCTCAGATGAACAAACGGCGATATTGAACTCTATACGCAGACATATGCAAATGAACATATTACAACGGTTCAACAAAGCATGCAAAAGGTACAGCTGTAATCCGACTACATCAAGACAAAGAATAGATAAAGATCGAGAAAGGAGTGCGGCAAGGCGATACAATTTCGCTTAAGCTATTTACAACTTGCCTGGAAGACATTTTCAGAGAGCTGAGTTGGGGAGGGTAAAGTTTAAACATTAATGAAGAATTATTTATTCACCTTAGATTTGTGGATGACATTATTTTATATTTCAGAAAGAATAAAACACTTACAAGACATTCTGAGTGACCCGAACATGGAAATTTTCAAAATAGGTTTAAAAATTAATATGAGTAAAATTAACGTAGTGATCAGCTCGAAATATTCAAAGCAATTATAATCGACGGTGAATTTTTTTTAAGAAGTTGAAGATTGTAATCCTTCAGGTTAGAGGCTACTAAAAGTCATGAAGAAGATGAAAGAAAAAGAAGAAGAAGAAGAAGAAGATAAAAAAGAAGAAGAATAAGATGAAAGAAAAAGAAGAAGAAGAAGAAGAAGAAGAAGAAGACGAAAAAGAAGAAGAAGAAGAAGAAGAAGAAGAAGACGAAAGAAAAAGAAGAAGAAGAAGAAGAAGAAGAAGACAGAAGAAGAAGAAGAAGAAGAAGAAGAAGAAGAAGAAGAAGACGAAAGAAAAAAAGAAGAAAGAAGAAGAAGAAGAAGAAGAAGAAGAAGAAGAAGAAGAAGAAGAAGAAGAAGAAGAAGAAGAAGAAGAAGAAGAAGAAAAAGAAGAAGAAGAAGAAGAAGAAGAAGAAGAAGAAGAAGAACAACAACAACAACAACAACAACAAGGCAAAAAAAAAAAATCTAAGGAAAGCTCTGGCAGGAAGGGAGAGACCAATGTTGGGAATAATGCTGGAAGACAGGAGGACAGCAAGTTAGATTAGAGAAAAGCAAACTGGAGTGAAAGATATTGTGGAGGCGATAAAGGAGAGGAGGTGGAAT
>NC_134787.1:32497224-32499724 GCF_046742065.1 Oratosquilla oratoria
ATGTATATACATATATATATATATATTTACATATATATACATATATATATACATACATACATTCTCTCATATATATATATATATATATATATATATATATATATATATATATATATATTATATATGTACAATACTGAATGGGTCCCAGTGAACAGATATACATTTCTATCAACCACAATTCTCGTAACTTTAATTCTAAGCCATCAACATCGAGTGACTTGCGAAGGACAGCATGCAGAGATTTCATCAGGCTGGCCTCCGCGAGTCCCTCGATGCTGATGACTTAGAATTAAAGTGTGTTATGGTTGATTATATATATATATATATATATATATATATCTCTTTTTTCAGGCCCCCGAACCTCATCCATGCTATACCATAAATACAAATATACTTCCAATACTGTTCCATTAATACAATATTGTACAGTATCACTCTAATCACACGAAAACTACAGTATACAACGATACACCAAATAATAAAAAGAAAATCTTATGTACGGTTCTCATTTAGCATGGTTCATATTCGACTGTATGCAACAACACGTGCTCGCATCACGGATGGTGATTTTGCTCACAGGATCATCTCCGACAGAGATGGTTGGACGAGGAGGAGGGGGCGCTCACTTGGTTGCTTGGAAGCGGTGGGGATGGATCGGGGATCTACCTGTGAGTTTGCCATGCATGAATTTGGCTTTATTATTTTTTCTTACTGCAACGCCAGGGTTAGAACAGTTTTGAATATTCTTTTTAAACTAGTAAATAAGTAAACAAACAGATAGATAGATAAATAAATAAATAGTTATGCAAATGAATAAATAGATAGGTAAATGAATGAATAAATATATAGAAAAATATGAAAATAAATAAACCAATAAGAAAGTAAATGAATGATGTATTCCTTAGCCGTATGGATTCTAACGAATTTACTATCAAGAAAAACATGAAAAGAGGCTTCCGTGGAACACAAAAGAAGAATGAAATTCCCCTACAGATGATGAAATCCAGCTCCTAAACCATAACTGTTGGAACGCGAGCTAAGCACACAAAGCACCCGGCCATCGCAACCTACGACGTGAATTCCTTTCCAAACCACTGCCGGGCCGTTACGGGTTGGGGGTGGGAAGGGGGGAACGTCCCACATATATATACATATGCACTACACCGATAGACTCACAATGGAAACGTTAGTTCGCTTCGCCGCTCGATAAAGTTCCCTAAACCCATTCAGACCCGGGTACCCCCGTCCCGCAGCGGGAGGGGGTTGGGGATTGTGTGAAATATGTACATATTCACACAGTCACACTCTCACGCACACGTGCGTACACACACGCACGCACACCGTGTATATACGTACATACTCGTATACTGGCACTCAGACGCAGAAGTACACGAGAGAGAGAGAGAGAGAGAGAATAAGCAAATCAAATTGAGACAAAACAAAATGACCGTACATTTTCTCTGAATAAATCTGTTTGGTGTTTGTTAAAGTACATTGAAATACTATACAAAGTCGAGGTGGTTAACACGTTCGATCTGATGATGCAATTTTATTCAGCTGAGGAACAAAGCATTATACCCAACAGAATGATATGGCCTGGCGCTTGATGTTCCAAACTTTTTCCACATATATCCTATATTTATGTACCGCTGGAATTCACTTTTCAGTACTGAAATTTATCGCTAAAATAATATCTAATAACTACCACTAGTTCTCGGTTTGTAGGCCCACTCTTGGATCTTTGTGAACTACTAGTGGTTCATTGAACACAAGCTGAGAGACTATGATCTAAAGTTAACTAATAAATAAATAAATACAAATAAATGAATAGAAAAAATTAAACGTCACTGGTCGAGAATTTCACTCAAAACCACACACAAGAAAACCCAATCTCTTCAGCCCCTTACATATTTGTTAACACATCATTAACTAACAACCACACCTTTTAGAGTACTTCGTCGTCGTAACGAGCGGCTTAACCACCAAACTGAAGTCCTTTTGCTTCTGGGAAAGACTTTCAGATTTTAGTTCCTGACACTTCAGCACCGAACAAAGGGTGAAGAGTCATTATGATGCTCTCCTTCTCTAAACAAAGTTAACTCGCAGCTTTTTGACTCAAAGTTATAAGAGAGGTTAACCTCCGAAGCATCTGGGGCACCTTCAGAACATGAACTCAGTTTTCTAAAACGTGATCGGGTCTGTTGACTTCTCCCATTAAGTTGGTATTGCTTTTGAAAGGGGGTTTGTCAAGTCAAGGCCCATCTCCCTTCCCACAAAAAAAAAAAAATAAATAAATAAATAAATAAATAAATAAATAAATAAATAAATGAATAAATAGATAAAAAAAAAAAAAATAAATAAATAAATAAATAAGTAAATAAGAAATAATAGTAATAACATAAATAAATAAATAGAAATAAATAAATAAAATAAGGTAAATGAATAAGTAAGTAAATGAATAAAATAAATTGAAAAAATTAATGAATAAGTAAATACATAA
>NC_134787.1:32509724-32514724 GCF_046742065.1 Oratosquilla oratoria
TTCAAACCTTTTTCTTCCCAACTCAACCTTTTGAAAATCTCTCCCAGGCAAGCTGTAAATAATTTGGGTGAAATTGTATCACCTTGCTTACTTCTTTCTCTATTTTGGTATTCTCTGTATCTTTATGTAGTCGAATTATAGCGGTGCCTTTCGCATAAATCTTTTCTAAAACTCTTATGATCTGTTCGTTTGTACCCTGATTGCGTAGCGAGTTTGATATTGCCATTTGTTCTACCAAGTCAAAGGCCTTCTCGTAATCTACAAAAGCTAAACATAGAGGAATTTTATATTTTGTCGTTTTCTCGATTAGTTGGTTCATTGCCTGCAATGGTCTAGAGTCGAGTATCCGCTCCTAAAGCCTGTCTGTTCTCTCGGTTGGTTTCCATCTAAAACTTGACTTAGTCTATTTGTAAGGATCTTGGAGAATACTTTATATAAATTTGATAGCATTTCAATCGGTCGATAGTTACTAAGGTCCTTCTGGTCTCCTTTGCATTGCACCACGATTCAGGAACGCTTTCCTGACGTAAGCACTGGGTTTACAACTGAGCTAACTTAATATGAACTTCTTTCCCTGCGTCTTTCAACAGATCTATCGATATACCATCTTCTCCAGGTGCTTTTCCTCGTTTCATATTTTTAGAGCAAATTCTTCTTCCTCTGTAATCTCTGGTACAATACTAACGCCTACAGATGAATTTGTTGACTCAATTACGATCTCCGACGAGTAAAGCTCTTGGTAAATTTCTTCTACTCTTTTTACCATTCCATCTCTGCAGTTAATGACTTCTCCATTTTTATCTCTCAAACATATCATTTGTTGTCTTCCTAAGGCATGTCTACGCTCGATCACTTTAATACTTTTACCTTTCCGAATAGTTTCCTCTATTTCATCCATGTTTTTCTTTCTTTTCTCTGATCCTTGCCTTTTGTTAATAAGTTTGTTTAGTTCTACTCTTTCTATTTCGTCTTTCCTGCTTTTGATCTGCATGGTCCTCCTTTTAATTAGGTAATTTGTAGCTTTGGAATATTTGTTTTCTGTAATACTTTTTGTACTTCCTACTTTCTCTGCCGATTCCCTAATGATATTCACTAAATTCAAATTCATATCTTCGACGGTGTCCTCGTTAGTCCTTAGAACTTCGAATCTATTTTTAATCTCTAATATGAAGTCTACTTCGTTCTTCGCTGTTCCTTTTGGATTTCTCTAAGTCCATTTATGACCTACACGCTTTTGAAAGAAAGTATTCATTATCCTCACGTTGTAGTTCTCTGCAAAATTGACTAACATCTCGCCTCTGTCATTTCTTTCACCTACTCCAAACTTCCCAATGCACGACTCATCTCCCATCTTCTTCCCCACTTTAGCATCAAAGTCGCCTATTTTCAACGTGTACTTACTTTTTTTCTTGATCCATTACTTGACTTAAATCAACATAGAAGGATTCAATTTCATCGTCTGAACTCTGTGAAGTTGGTGCATAAACTTGAACTATTTTTAGATTGTACCTTTTACACAGCCTAATCACAATCTAAACTACCCTATCTGATAAACTACTGAATTTGACTATGTTACCAGCAAGCTCTCGGTTGATCAAGAATTCTACTCCACTAGACCTTTCTTTGTCCTTACCTCTATAGTAGAACAGGTGGTGAGCATCTAGTAATTGTATCAGCTTTTCTTCCGTTCTTCGGACTTTGCTCAGTCCTACGATGTCCCACTTGATGTTGTCTAGTTCTTCCATTAAACTCTCCAGCCTGTGGTATTCTGAGAGAGTTCTTACGTTGTAGGTATAGATCTTCATTTTCTTCATACTGTTTAATGTCCAAGGCTTGGATCTGCTTTGACAGTACTTACTCACATTCGGTGGCACACTGCCCGTAAGAACATGAGGCAATGCGGTTGGCCCTTTAGGAGACGATGATCCAACAGGAATGCCGGGTTTTGTTTTGTTTGTGCTGTTCATGTTTGTTATGAAAGGTTTTTGGCAGTAACCTCACCTCCCTGCCAACTAGTTTCTGGTGAGATATTTCCCTGGTGTCACCTTATTCATTATATTCGGTGAAACCATATATATCTATAGGGCGCCCAATGGTCCACGCCGTCATTATGACTGTACCCCCTATATCTATGAGGAATTTCCCTGTTTGCCACCAGGGACGTGCCAGTTAGCAGTGGGTCCTGCGATTGTTTGTGTGAGTTGTTCTTTGTCTGATCTTTCTTACAAAACCTGTTTGATATGGGTGACCTTGCAGAGATTCCCTCTCTATCGACATAGCTTTTGTAATCATTAAGATTCTCAAGCATATCCTCACGTCAAGGTGCCAGATTTTATAACTGGTAAACGGCCTGATGATGATACTGCATGAAGTAAGGACGTGTGTGTATAAAAGTAATGACTTTGTACGCATGGAGTGTTACTTCGTACAATGTGATTATGGTAGCTTGATACAAACGACGTAAGATTCGCATGTGCATTACATTTTTAAGTCATAAGCCAAATTACATTAAAATTTGGATTTGAGAAAGTGTGTGTGTGTGTGTGTGTGTGTGTGTGTGTGTGTGTGTGTGTGTGTGTGTGTGTGTGTGTGTGTGTGTGTGTGTGTGTGTGTGTGTGTGTGTGTGTGTGTATGTGTGTGTGTATGTGTGTGTGTGTATGTGTGTGTGTGTATGTGTGTGTGTGTATGTGTGTGTGTGTGTGTGTGTGTGTGTGTGTGTGTGTGTGCGTGTGCGTATGTGCGTAATCCTTTCAGTAAAAATCTATGCTTTTCACCATTCTGTCTCTGCATCTAATATTGTCTTCATTCCTGTATATACAAAGAAATCATCTGCGATCTCTTCAAAGTCAACCTGCACTGTGCCTCCTCCTACTTTTACTTTTCCGAATTGTTCCCTTTATATAATCCTTCTTTTTTTTCCTCCTCTCTGATTTCTGCCTTATATTGTGCAATTCATCTCCCTATTTCAATCCTCCTGGCTTTAATATATATTGTCCATCTTCTTTTCATTTTACAAAGGATTACAAAGGCGGAGCATGCCGACAGGAGACCTTTTGATCCATATCTAGGTCGGATGCAAAAAAAAAAAAAAAAAAAAAAAAAAATCATATTAATAATAAATTAAAACTATAATAATGTAAAAATAACAAATAAAATACATAAATAAATGCATAGGTATAGTTGAATAACAAACAAACAGGTAAATAGTAAATGATTATAAATTGACATATAACTAATAATAAATGAAAATCAGACAGACAAATTATAACAAAACAAAAACAAATAATATAACATAAATTATAATCATTACAGCATCTTACTTAGGTATTTATCTAAATGATTCTTAAAGCTTCGAACTGAACTACATTGTACTACCTGTGCAGGAAGTTTATTCCATTCATTAACTACACGGTTGGCAAAGTTGTTTCTACCTACATCCAAATTGAATCTATTTCCGGACAGATTGAGACCATTGTTTCTTGTCTGATTCTCATTCAATGTGAAAATTTGGTCACTTTTGATGTTGTCAATTCCCTTTAAAATCTTAAAGACCTGTATCACGTCACCTCTGAGTCTACGCTTTTTTAGGGAAAACAGATTCATGTGCTTAAGTCGATTTTCGTATGATTTATTTTTGATATTTGGAATCAGTTTTGTGGCTCGCCGTTGTACTTTTTCCAGTCTGTCAATGTCTTTAATGAGATTCGGTGACCATACGGAAACAGCATATTCCAAATGTGGACGAACTAACGATTTATATAGCTTGTTAATGAGTGATGGACTTTTGAAATCAAAAGATCGCGCAATCAATCCCAGAATCTTATTTGCTTTCTCAGCGGCTGAAATACACTGCTTGCATGATTTGAGGTCGTTACTGATAATTACGCCGAGATCTTTTTCACTATCCACTTTTGTTAACGAATTTCCAAATAACTTGTAATCGTACTTACTGTTATTTTTACCTATGTGCATTACCTTGCATTTACTTGTGTTAAATTTCATAAGCCACTTTTCAGACCATTGCTGTAATTGATCTAAATCTTCTTGAATATCTAATTGGTTTGAGTGATCATTTGCCACTCCGCACAGTTTTGTATCATCAGCAAATTTGGAAACAGTAGATTTTAGTCCATGGTCTATATCATTTATATATACTATGAATAGAAGTGGCCCAAGAACGGAACCCTGAGGAACTCCACTTGCAACACTTTTCCATCCAGAAGTTTTTCCATTTAAAACAATTCTCTGTTTTTGACCTTTCAACCAATTACTAGTCCAACCTAATAGGCTACCACTTATTCCATGGAAAGCTAATTTAGTAAGAAGTCTTTCGTGTGGGATGGTATCAAAAGCTTTTGCAAAGTCTAGATATATTAAATCTATATTGTTTCTTTTGTCATAATTCGAGATAACTGTGTTGTAGAATTCGAGTAAGTTAGTCACGCAAGAACGTTTTCGTCTGAAACCATGCTGGCTATCATTTATCAAACGGTTACTTTCTAAATGATATTCGATAGCATCTCTGATGATAGTTTCCATTATTTTTCCTACGATCGAAGTCAAACTTATAGGCCTATAGTTATTTGGTTTCTTTTTGTCACCTTTTTTGAATATGGGAGTAACGTTAGCTAGCTTCCATTCTCTTGGGACATCTCCGGATATGATGGATTTCTTGAAAATAATTTCTAATGGAATAACAATCTCATTTTTCATTTCTTTTAAGATTCTTGGATGCCAACCGTCAGGCCCTGGTGTTTTATTAACTTTGAGTTTGTCTATACACCTTTTAATTTTTTCTTTTGTTATATTTACCGTAGTGAGTAAGTTTACCCCAGACTTTTCACAGGTTTTAGTTTGGAATTCACTTTGAGGTGTTTCGTTTACGAATACCGAGCTAAAATAATTGTTTAAGATATTACACATTCCTTCATTTGAATATTCAAGTTGACCGTCAGCAGATAATATTGGACCAATGTGATTTCTAACAACCTTTTTATCTC
>NC_134787.1:32524724-32529724 GCF_046742065.1 Oratosquilla oratoria
TCAGAGCCAATGTAGAAGAGTTCCTCTGAAGTGGCAAAGGCGTTTTTCATGTGTACAAATTTATAAATCCAAAAGGTTTCGACTACGAGAACCCGGTGGTGAGGCCTGCACTACATTACCGAGTCTGTTTGACACGTTCGCCTTTAAGAAGATATACGTTTAAGTTTCATCGAAAAACGCTTCTCTCCTCTGTTAAGGTGTACTCCCGCCTCCCCGTCCGCTACCACCACCACCACCTCCACCACCACCACCACCGGAGTCATCAGCAAACGGAGACTCGCAAAGTCAGGGAAGAGATTCCAGGAGGTTTTTGTCATGTGGTGGACTTAAAATGGCTCATGGAGAAGGGGAGGAAGAAGAAAGGGAGGGCAAGAAGGAAGGATCCTCGACAAACTAAATTGACGTAATATAACATACGACAGGACCGCGAGGTTATCCACGAGGATAGAAGCGTTGGTCAACAAAGGGAAGAGGAAATGAAGCATAACGAGGACGAAAAGTAGGAGGAGAACGAGGACGAGGACTCGGGTAGGGAGGAGAGTGAAGAGGAAGACGAGGAGAATGAAGGGCAATGAGGCTGGCATAAAGGAGAGTGAGGAGGAGTGAGGAAGAGGGTGAGGAGGAGGGTGAGGTGGAGGGTGATAGAAGAGCGATATAGAAAGCGAAGAGGAGGACTAAGAGGGGCAAAGAGAAGGGCGAGGAGGAAGGCTAGTGGCGGCAATGGTGGTGCAAGGTGATGGTAATGTGGTTACGTTCAAAATCCATATTCAGATTTCCCGTTTTGTTCAATGTCTATTATAAAATGCTGCTTTACCTGTTATAAATTATAGTGGAGCTTATGAAAATTGAACGATCCAAAAATGCTCATGTAAAAAATAATTATAATAATAATTCTCAGGGGAAGATTCATAAAAATAAACAAAATAGTTTTACATTATTGGGTGGTGCATATTAGGCCGAAGCTTTTCATCTGTTTTGGCCTATATTTACGGGGAGCAATGTAAACCTTAATTAACCCGATCCGTACCTGGGAATATTTTTCTGTTTATTTTTGCTGTCGCCAGGCGATTTATCCATGTACCTAGCACCTTGGTAGAATAGAGTGGTGTATCTCTATTAATCGTCTTCATAAGGGTGTCCATCCCACGTTTTTTTTTTTTTTTTTTTTCTATTAATTCCCATGGCCCGCCCCGATAGCCATGGGGCTAATCAATCCCTTTTACTGTCTCATACAAAATGGTTCTTCTTATCTCTCACGTATTATTATCTTACAACCACTCAAAACGTTTATTTTTTTTACTGTGACGAACGTAATACGATTTTGTAATTACAATAATATTGTCACCTCGAGTTTTAGTGACTGGAAATCCACAGCCTCACAATGGCCGGCAACGGTCCTCAGGCAAGATCTATTTAAGAAACTTTGAGCTGTTGTCTGTGTTTCATTAGTGCGGTACTGGCTTGACGTCGCTGGCTGAAAATAGGAGGGAAGCTGTCTTCTCTCCTTTTCAGAAAAGATGGAAGAAATGAAATTGAAGTTGATATACAAAGATTTTGGGTCTGGTCCAGAGACCGTGTGTCAACCCCACGGGGCTGCACCTTTAGAGGAAGAAGAGAAACCTTTGTCTTAATCAGGAGTCCTTAAGGGAACATATACAATATCTTATTTACTTAAGACGTTGATGTATTGATGAATTGAAAATAAATCATCTGTTAAAAAGGTCAACAGCAAGTCTTCAACTCTTCAACTACCGTGGAGCGAGACTGTCTATAAGGATAGAAGCGCTAGTAAACTAGAGCCCAGTCACCAACTACTCCAACCACTGCTTGCTTCCATTATTCTCATTCAGTCTTCACATTTTTCCTACCGCACAAAGACAATACCTCTCACCCTACACAAAACAAGCACTGAACCCAAAGTATACTCTTTACAAAGAATCAAAGTATTCCCAGACCACCATCCACAGCACACATATTTCATTTTCCTATCTTTCCACGCTATCCACATGATCTAATGCAACTATTCTCCCTCCTCCCCATTTTTTTTATTTATCCCCTTTTTTATTCACAAGTTCCTTTGGGTGGCCCGAAGGACAATGCGCTCCTGACAATAGTTGAGGAACTTTTCAATGGACATGTCAACGGCTATTGATTTCCTGGGGGCTTTGCCAATCAGCCGCCAATGGCATAAGTGCTGCAAGGGGCTTCCTTCCCCCCCCACCCCCACCTATACTATAGCATAGGCTCTCATGGGTTCTCTCTAACGACCCCCCCCCATTCTCTCTCTCTCTCTCTCTCTCTCTCTCTCTCTCTCTCTCTCTCTACCTTTGCACACAAAACATATACATGTGTATGTATGATGAGTATGTGTGAATATGTATATATATATATATATATATATATATATATATATACATATATATATACATATATATATATATATATATATATATATATACATACATACATACATAGAGTACATACACACAAAAAGGCCCACACAAAAATTAATTGGTCACGCATGCGCACATACCTCCCACATCTTCTGACAGACTTTCTCTGAATATGAAAAAAGGGGGTGGGGTGGGGGAGCTGGGGGAGCGAGGTGAGGTGAGGGAGGGAGGTTCTCTCTTTGTATTTTGTGTTATTTTTAGTCGTCATTTTTTCCCGTCCTTTTTCGTTTGGCGTCGTCGTCGTCGTCGTTGTCAGCGTGGAGCCACGGTGGCAACACACCCTCCACATCGACCAACATTTCATTCCATATCTCTGCCACCAATCCTTTCTCTCTCTTTCTCTCTCTCTCTCTCTCTCTCTCTCTCTCTCTCTCTCTCTCTCTCTCTCTCTCTATCTCTCTCTCTCTCTCTCTCTCCCTTTCTGCTTTTACTTGGATGGGAATTTCGGTGACAATGGCAGAACTTTCCGGTACGCGCTGATTGTAATTATGAAATGGAAGTGTTACGCAAAAAATTCTCGCTTGAACTAGGAATATGTATGTATGCACGTATATATGTACGCGTGGGCGCGCGCACGCGTGTGTGTGTATGCGTGTGTGTGTGTGTGTGTGTGTGTGTGTGTGAGAGTTTTCCACAATTGTAGTCACCTGTTCCTTGCACCTGGGACTAGAGAGGAGTGGGGGAGTAGGAGAGGGTGTGGGGGGGGGAGTAGGGGGAGAGGGGAGGAGAAGCAGTTTGGTTTTGTGACGGAAGTCGGGAGTTTCCCCCCATTACTCCAATTGGCACTGCACGCTTCAACAATGCTGCCTCTTCGTCAATCACCAACTAAAGCACCATGGGGCCATTATGTACAAGTTGGCTCTCAGTTTCTGCATGGAAGCCTGCTTCTACAAACGCACAAAAGGCTTTCTTCTAAAGTTATTTCACCAATCAAAAATTGGCGAAAAAGACTGGCAATGAGTTCATGAGAAATTGTGAGAGGATTTCAATTTTCTTTAAGAATATTTCCATTTCCAAATTTCTATATACGATGAATACTGAATTGAATGAAGCATATTATGGACCGTTCAAGGTAAAATTTGTTAAATCCGATAGCAAAGTGAATATGTATACACACACACAAACACACACACACACACACACACACACACACACACACACACACACACACACACACACACACACACACACACGCACACACACATACAAATACACACACGCACATACACACGCACACACACGCAGACACGCAAACACACGCACACACGCAGACACACACACACACGCACACACACACACACACGCACACACACACACACACACACACACACACACACACACACACACACACACACACACACACACGCACACACACACACACACACACACACACACACACACACACACACACACACACACACACACACACACACACACACACACACACACACACACACACACACACACACACACGCACGCACACACACACACACACACAAATAAGATTCTAGGACTGATTACACGATCTTTTGATTTCAAATGTCCATCACTCATTAACAAGCTATATAAATCGTTAGTTCGTCCACATTTGGAATATGCTGTTTCCGTATGGTCACCGAATATCATTAAAAAAATTGACAGATTGGAAAAAGTACAACGGCAAGCAACAAAATTGATTCCATATATCAAAAATAAATCATAGACTCAGAGGTGACTTGATACAGGTCTTTAAGATTCTTAAGGGAATTGCCAACATCAAAAGTGATAAAATTTTCACATTGAATGAGAATCAGACAAGAAACAATGGTCTCAAAATGTCCGGAAATAGATCCAATTTGGAAGTAGGTAGAAACAACTTTGCCAACAGGTGTAGTTAATGAATGGAATAA
Organism: Oratosquilla oratoria; assembly: GCF_046742065.1. Lineage (NCBI taxonomy): Eukaryota > Metazoa > Arthropoda > Malacostraca > Stomatopoda > Squillidae > Oratosquilla > Oratosquilla oratoria. Next base: position 32,529,067 of record NC_134787.1, read on the forward strand.
ACTTCCTGCACAGGTAGTGCAATGTAGTTCAGTTCGAAGCTTTAAGAATCATTTAGATAAACACCTAAGCAAGATGCTGTAACAATTATAATTTATTTTATATTATTTGATTTTGTTTTGTTATCATTTGTCTGTCTGATTTTCATTTATTAGTTATATGTCAATTTATTATTATTTACTATTTACCTGTTTGTTTATTATTCAGCTATACCTATGCATTTATTCATGTATTTTATTTGTTATTTACATTATTATAGTTTTTACTTATTATTTTATTATTATTATTATTTTTTTTTTTGATCCGACCTAGATATGGACCAAAAGGTCTCCTGTCGGCATGCTCCGCCTTTGTAATCCTTTGTAATATATATATGTTGAGACTGTGACAGATTGAGAAAGGTGGAAAGGGAAAACCACGGGTCTGGATCTGATTCTTGAATTCATTTCTGGCTGGTTTCTCTCTTAGCTTTTTCAGAGGAATGTAACTTTGAGATGAACACGGCGGTATACATAGGGTACCAGGTCCACGTCCCTACTGGGGGATGGGATCCGTGGTTGATTTGTACATATCATAAATTACATAACCGACTGAAATATATCACCTACATAAATTTCAATACATCAAAACAACCGACATGAAAAAATTAACCCAGTTCAA
>NC_134787.1:32534724-32552224 GCF_046742065.1 Oratosquilla oratoria
TACTGGATGGGAGTGGAATGTTTGGGAATGGATGTGTAACTTCACTGGCTACCTTTCTTACAAGAGGGATGAAATTCTTGATATATAGATAGATGAAATAACAAATCTTTTTATTCGAATTTATGGAGTTTAACTTTTTGACTGGCGTGTTATCAAAGCTTAGTTAAAACAGTGGTGTTGTATACTGAGAGGGACCCCATTTTGATGCCCAGAGAGGAGTGTGTTTCATAGATACAGTTACCCGAGTTGTCAACAGTCTGGTGATTAAATTACACATATTACATATTATCAAAACAAAATTCCATGTAGCCGTGGTGTCTGATACCGCCAATACTAAAGTGACGTTTGAAACCTCGGTCTATAAGCTTAAAATTATGTGGTGATGATATTCATTTTCTCATCGTCAAACAAAATTGGTTGGTAATGCTGACTGCCTCTTCATCAGGTGCAATTAAGGTCCGATTTCATGCGTTATTTTCGAAGATTGCATTTTTTTCCTTATACATATTCTTTATTAAAAATGAGACTTCAAAGAAGTAGCAGTAGCAACAGTAGTAGTAGTAGTAGAAGTAGTAGTAGTAGTAGTAGTAGTAGTAGTAGTAGTAGTAGTAGTAGTAGTAGTAGTAGTAGTAGTAGTAGTAGTAGTAGTAGTAGTAGTAGTAGTAGTAGTAGTAGTAGTAGTAATAGTAGTACATGATGAGGCAAGAAATCTCACTGCCGAAATGCTTCAGGAGGTGTGCAAGGATGTGACTATCAAACCAACATTACTCCCTCTAGGAGGGGAGAACTTCAGATACTGCACGTCCAACACATCAGATGACGCAAGAATGGATGTCAGCGCAAGAGGCTTCTGGACACGGGGACAATTGGCTTTCTTTGACATGCGAATATTTGATCCGATGGCCCCCTGTTACAACAATCTAACTATTGAGGCATCCCACTCCCGGAACGAGTATGAGAAGATCAGGATGTACGAAGAGCGCATACAGAATGTAGACCAGGGCTCATTCACTCCTATAACCTTTACCACTTCAGGTGGGAAGGGTCCTAGAGCAAAGGCATTCTACGCTCGGCTGGCAGAGGTGATGGCTGAAAAGAAACAACAACCAAAAAGTAGTATTGTTTCATGGATGAGATGTAGACTGTCATTCTCACTCCTAAGATCAGCCCTCCTATACCTGAGAGGTACCAGGTCCCCACCGCCCAAATCAGCACATATACACTATACAAAACCTAGATTTTGAGCAGACGGTGGTTGACAGTAGGATAAATGAATGTTTGTATTAGGCATTATTAAAAAATAGATAAATAAAAGGGTCGTCGACCACAGTCATTGGCGGGAGAGGGGCCAATGAACTGTGTCTGTGGGAGACATATCCTGCTGCTTCCATCACACAGTTCCACGAGGATGGAGGTCGTAAAAAAAAAAAAAAAAAAAATAGTAGTAGTAGTACGGGTAGTAGAAGTAATAGTAGTAGCAGCAGCAGTAGTGGTGGTGGTAATTGATGATGAAGAAAAAAAAAAAAGAGAAATGAATTTAGCTAATATCATCATTGTATTTAACCGAGCAACAAGCACGGTTAGCAATCGGTTCTGCCCAGATACGGACCACAGTTTAACGGGCGTAGGCCTCCTTCAAACACCTCCGTAGAGTATGAAACCCGCGTGGCACAGAACCTTTGCACCTTTCAGTGGAGCATGAATGCTATTTATAAAGGATGTGGAGAAACAGAATTTCAGTTTGAACAAACAAGAGCTGTGGACAAAAGAGTTCAATTGTCAAGTGATGTACCCTCAAAATGGAAGTGGGTTAAAAATACGACAACAGTGTCAAGAGACGGGTTGTTACGAGAACCAACACTACCCAGAAAAGTCTAACTAAGCAAATATCGAGCAAGGAAACAAGAGGGAAAAAGATCACCAGAGAGAGAGAGAGAGAGAGAGAGAGAGAGAGAGAGAGAGAGAGAGAGAGAGAGAGAGAGAGAGAGAGAGAGAGAGGGGGGGGGGAGAGAGAGAGAGAGAGAGAGGGGGGGGCAGAAAGAGAGAGAGAGAGGGGCACAGAGAGAGAGAGAGAGAGAGAGAGAGAGAGAGAGAGAGAGAGAGAGAGAGAGAGAGAGAGAGAGAGAGAGAGAGAGAGAGAGAGAGAGGGAGAGAGAGAGAGAGAGAGAGAGAGAGAGAGAGAGAGAGAGAGAGAGAGAGAGAGAGAGAGAGAGAGAGAGAGAGAGAGAGAGAGAGAGAGAGAGAGAGAGAGAGAGAGAGAGAGAGAGAGAGAGAGAGAGAGAGAGAGAGAGAGAGAGAGAGAGAGAGAGAGAGAGAGAGAGAGAGAGAGAGAGAGAGAGAGAGAGAGAGAGAGAGAGAGAGAGAGAGAGAGGGGGGGAGAGAGAGAGAGAGAGAGAGAGAGAGAGAGAGAGAGAGAGAGAGAGAGAGAGAGAGAGAGAGAGAGAGAGAGAGAGAGGGAGAGAGACAGAGAGGGGCAGAGAGAGAGAGAGAGAAGGAGGGGCAGAGAGAGAGAGAGAGAGGGCCAGAGAGAGAGAGAGAGAGAGAGAGAGAGAGAGAGGGGGGGGGGAGGGATGGGGAAGGTCCGGAAGAGATCGGTCGGGGCCTGTGAGCCCGGGGGCCAAGTCTTTATTAAACCCACTATTCCCTTCCAAAGCATTTTCGGGAACGGCCCTCGCCGGATTTTCCCCTTCATGCACTCTTGCGCACCGTATACCACCGCCCCCAAGCGGACGTCTTTGCCTGTGTGACGTCACGCGTGAATTGACTTGACATCACTTTTTAACGTCACTGAATACATGCTGTCAGTTACAAGCCTTCTCCAACCCGGTGTCTTGCTTTGTATGTATATATAATATGGTCGCTAGATTGTATTTTTCTTTTGCTCATGTGAAGTACTAACAATGAGTACCTGCAAGTAGTAATCTTGCAAGACGGGTGTCAGAGAGATTCATTTCCTTGCTGTCTGTCCTCAAAATCTGTCAACACCCTGAACTCCATCCTGAATGGAGAAAAATAACAAGAAGAAGAACAAGAAGAAGATGACGAAGACAAAGAAGAAGGAAAGAGAGAGAGAGAGAGAGAGAGAGAGAGAGAGAGAGAGAGAGAGAGAGAGAGAGAGAGAGAGAGAGAGAGAGAGAGAGAGAGAGAGAGAGAAGGGGGGAAGAGAGAGGGGAGGGGTTATGACATCCCGCTTTGGTGTGCATTTCACTGAACCGTAAGACTTCAAACTACATTACATGCGATCCCCTTAGCGAGAGGTTTGTTCAGCAAGCCTCATGCGCTGACTTGCCCGATAAGCCTCGTGTAGGATTAGGTTGGGGTGAAACGGATTCTCTACAGCCCTGGCAGGGAGACGCGGGGATTCAAAGTTGCACCGCCTCTTTGTAATGAAGAAGGCGCTTTCCCTCCTGTTTTGAAAAAATCTAAAAAGGTATGTAAAGTTCCTAAAGGTTTTGGAATGTTCTGGAAAGTTATGGAGAGTGCTGAAAGATTCTGGAAGGTTCTGAAATATTCTGAAAACCTCTGGAGATTTTTCAAAGGTTCTGGAAGGTCCTGAAAGCCTCTGTAAGGTTCTGGAAAGTTTTGAAAGGTTCTGAAAGCCTCTGGAATTTTCTGAAAGGTTCTAGGTTCTGAAAGCCTTTGGAAGGTTCCAAGAGGTTCTGGAAGGTTCTGAAAGCTTCTGCAAGTCTCTCGGAGATTTTGACTCAAAGGGCGTATTCTAGATCAATGCTTCTTTAAACTTTCTTTTCTCCCCTCTTCGGTACCACGTCTCACACACACATCCTTTTAAAAGTCCTTCCTTTCCCGACAGCTTTAATCAAACGGGATGGGGCAATATCTTTTTTCTTTATTATCTTATTTTTCTTTTCTCTTTTCTTTTACCGAGGGCTTTCGATTGAATTATATATTTTTGTCTTTATTTCATAGTCTTCATCCATATACCTTAAAAGCAATTGGAATAATAGCGTTACTGGAATTCTCAAACATAGTTTGAGAGCAAACTAGAAATGCATATATATATATATATATATATATATATATATATATACACATATATATATATGTATATATATATATACACATATATATATATATATATATGTCTTTATACATATGTATATATATATATATATATATATATACATATATATATAAATATATATATATATATATATATATATATATATATATATTATATATATATACATCCTATCCGAGAGTTGACACCTTGACGTGGTGGATAGGCTATGTCGATAGAGAGGATATCTCTGCAGGGTCACCCATATCGAGCAGGTTTTGTAGGAAATATCAGACATAGAGCAGCTCAAACACACAGTCGCAGGACCCACTGCTTACTGGCTCGTCCCTGATGGCAAACAGGGAAATTCCTCATAGATATATGGGGTACCGTCATAATGATGGCGTGGGCCATTGGGCACCCGAAAGACATAGGGCTTCACCGAATATAAAGAATAAGGTGACACTAGAGAAATATCTCCCCAGAAACCAGTTGGCAAGGAGGTGAGATTACTGCCAACCCCCCTTCATAGCCAACATGAATATGAATAGCACAATCAAAACAAAGCCGGGCGTTCATGTTGGATCATCGTCATCTAAAGGTCCAACCGCATTGCCTCGTGTGCTTACGGGCAGTGTGCCACCGAATGTGAGTAAGCACTGTCCAAGCTGATCCAAGTCTTTGGCATTAAACAACATGAAGAAAATGAAGATTTATACTTACAACGTAAGAAGTCTCTCAGAAGACCACAGACTGGAGAGTTTAATGGAAGAACTAGAAAACATCAAGTGGGACATCGTAGGACTGAGCAAAGTCTGAAGAACGGAAGAAAAGCTGATACAATTACAAGATGGTCACCACCTATTCTACTATAGAGGTAAGGACAAAGAAAGATCTAGTGGAGTAGGATTCTTGATCAACCGAGAGCTTGCTGGTAACGTAGTCAAATTCAGTAGTTTATCGGGCAGGGTAGCTTGGATTATGATTAGGCTGTGTAAAAGGTACACTCTAAAAATAGTTAATTTCACAGAGTTCAGACAAGGAAATTGAGTTAGGAGACTTTAGTGCTAAAGTAGGGAAGAAGATGAGAGATGAGACGTGCATTGGGAATTTTGGAGTAGGTGAAAGAAATGACAGAGGCGAGATGTTAGTGATGTTAGTAAACTTTGCAGAGAACTACAATATGAGGATAATTAACACTTTCTCTCAAAAGCGTGTAGGTCGTAAATGGACGTGGAGAAGTCCAAATGGAACAAGTAGATGTAGCGCCCGCCCCCCTCAAATATATATATATATATATCTACACTATTGGTCAGGCTCTATAGGGCTCCAGTAGACAAGGAATGGGAGATTATAATCGTATATTCGTCTCTAAACGTCAGAGCAAATGACGTCATTTCCCGGGGGAAAATGATTTCACAAAAACACCATATAAGGGAACTCGTCACCTTCAGGCCCGATGGGTAGGGATCGATAATGTTAGATTTTTTTTTTTTTTTTTTTTTTTTTTTTTTCCCGATGAACGTGATAGATGGACGGGGTAGGACGAGATATCTGGAGATGAGAAGCCAAAGGTAGGTGGTTCGAAATCCCAAGAATCAGCCCGTAACGACTGCATAGTTATGTGGTATTAAATTCCTGAAGTCCAACAAAGGCTCGCATAACTAGCCACCTCACTAGAACGCGTAGTGAATGAAATATAGAAAACAAATAAAATGAATAAACGAATAATTAAACGAATGAAAAAATAAATATAAATGAAAATTAGATAAGGAATAGAAATACGGAGATAAAGAAATACGTATATAATAAAGCAAGACTATCATGAAAACAATCGATAAACCATCTAGTTTTTCAGTGTCAGAGGATGTCGGTATACTATACAGAAAGTCTAATGGACATTCTAGAATCCGGTTCCTAGAGAATTCACTGTTTTGTCCTGTCCCTTTCGCTACAGAGAAAAAACATAAGAACATATGATTGGAGGAGACTGTATAAGGCCTACACTAGCCAGTTCCATGTCCCTTTCTACCTATCATTCCTATCCATAAAGTTACTTAGTCTTCTCTTCAAACAAGCGGGCAAACCCGGACATTCCACTGACCGGAGGTACCCCAAACAATGGTTGACGGCCTTCCTGAAGCAGAAGGTGACGGCTTCGGCCGTAGTAATAATAATAAGTAAGAATGGAGGAGACTACAAGAGACCATAAGCTCCACATTAGGCAATTCCTTGTCCCTTACCAGCTGCCATCCCTATCAATAAAGTTATTTAATCTTTTCTTAAAATAACCAAATGTTTCAGAGCTCACTGCATGACTATTAAGTATATTCCATTCCTTAACCAATCTGTTGGTAAACCAGTTCTTGCCTATTAGGTCCCTCCAGTTACTAACTGGATGCCGCGAGATGGGAAGCGAGGAGGAGACCAGACAGGTAGGACAGACAATGAAGAGAAACTTTCAAGAGTGACGTGGCAGAGGTTGACGCAGTTGTGGGACTCGTAGAAGTTGGTAGAGGTCTTTGCCCTGCAGTTGACTCGGAATGGCTGATTGATTGACTCAGTAATTAATAGTGGCATTGATGCAGACTCATTTACATAAAATACCCTTTATCTTACGACATCCAACGTGTATGAAGAAATCAATCAATTGCTCAGCGATCATAAGGCTTAAAATACCCCAGCGATTTTAGAGCTTTATTTTGAATGACCAGATTTACTCCTCCCCCTCTTCTCCCTCTCCATCCTCCTTCTTCCTCCATACTTCATCCTGTTTCCTCTCACTAACTCATCTTCTTCTCCCTTTCTACTTCGTCTTCTTTCCTCTCCTTCCCTCACCCATCCTCTTTTCTCACCCACTCTTTCTTCATTTTCCCTCATCTTTCTAATTTACCTTCCCCTACCCTTTTTCCCTCCTTCCTTCTCTCCTTTCCTCCCTCCTTTCACTTTCCACTATCCCTCCTCCCTCCTTTCATCTCCCTCTCATTTCCCCCACACTCCTTTCATTCATCTTCCCCTAACTCCATTCCAACTCCCACCTCTCCTTTCCTCCCTCCTTTTACGTTCCCCTGTCCTTCTTCCTTCCTTCCATCTTCCCCTCTCTCTTTTCCCCCAACATTCCTTTCTTTCACTTTCTCCCAACTCCTTTCCAATTTCCCCCCCTCTCTGTCTTCTTCCTTCCTTCTACCTTTCCCCTCTCCTTTTCTACACCCTCCTTTATTCCACCTTTCCTCTCTCTCTCCTCCTTTCCCTTCCTCCTCCCTCCATCTTCCCTCTCCCTATTCCTCTACCCTCCTTCACTCCACCTGTCTTCTTCCCTCCTTCTATATTTCCCCTCTCCTTTCCTCCACCCTCCTTTCTTCCACCTTTCCCCTCTCTCTCCTCCTCTCCCTTCCTTCCTCCCTCCACCTTCCCTCTTCCCCTTTCCTCTACCCTCCTTCACTCCACCTTCCCCCAACTCCCTTCTAACTTCCCTCTCCCCCTTCCTACCTCTTTCTACATCCCCTACGTTGATCTGATTGGGAACGATGTTCCAGGCGCGGTTTTGACCGACGGTGGGGTGTGGTCCATTGTGTACAGATTACAGCCCTATCGTCGTCCACTGTACCGGTAACCGGTACATACCGGGGAGCGAGTAGCAGTACAGTAGGTGTCCAGCGTCGAGACAATTCTCCCGAGATTTATCACTCACTGGCCAGAAGGTGGAGAGACGATGTGGAGACGTTTGCAGTTGAGTGGCCGGTGTCGAGAGAGGGTCTCCCAAGATGTATCACTCACTGACCAGAAGGTGGAGAGACAAGATAGAGAAGTTTGCAGGAGTGGTATGGTAAGGGCTAGCACGGGTGTGCGACTCATAGCACTAACTGGCCAGAAGGTGCATAGACGAGATTAAGAAGCTTGTTGCAGGAGCTGCGTGGCAGGAATATTATTCATTGCAGAAATTGAGAGGGGCCTCTACCCAGAAATGGACCCTGAAGAGTTGGTAAACGTAGCGTATAAGGGGAAGAAGAATTGCGAAGGGACAAGATAGAGAAGTTTGCAGGAGTGACATGGCATCGGTGACGGCTTTGGCAGCAACAAAGCGCTTGGCTATGCTTTTACTATTTCTTAAACCTTGATCGTATCTATTATTTTTTTCTGGCCGTCTACAGGCGAATTTATTCATCCCGACTAAATTAAAGTATTAATTCAATAAATCCCTGGCTACCGTTAGTGGTAGGGGATTAACTAAGATTACTTTAATCCCTTCGGTTGAACAAAACACAGAGTTAATCTACACTACTTTCCTCTATTATGATGCCACACTACAATAAACCTCTCCATTCATGACGTCACACTAGAATAAACCTTTCCATTTATGAGTTACACCACAATAAACCTCTCCATTAATGACGTCACATTAAAACAAATCTCTGTATGAAATCACACAATGAACTTCTAAAATTATGACGTCATACTATGATAGGTTTTTTTATTCGTGACGTCACACTACAATAAGCCTCTCCATTCATAATGTCACACTACAATAAACCTTTCCATCCATGGCATCACACAATAGATATATCCATTTATGACGTTACATTACAATAAATATCTCCATTCATGATGTCACACTATAATATATCTCTACAAAGTCACACGGTAAACCTCTACATTTATGACGTCACATATCAGGCTTCTCCATTCGTGACGTCACTTCACAATAAGCCTATCCATTCATTACGCCATGACAATGATCTCTTCAGTGACGTCATACTACAGAAATTCTTCATTCCTGACATCACGCTATGGTAAACCTCTCCATGAATGACGTCACATTACAATAACCCCTTCAAAGACGTCACACAATAAACTTCTCCAATTATGACATCATACTACGATAGGCTTCCCCATCCGTGACTTCACACAACAATAAGCATCTCCATTCATGACGTCACGACAATAAGCTCCTCTATGTCGTCACACAACAAACATCTCCATGTATGACGTCACACTACAAGAAGCTTTTCCATTCACGACAGTAAACTCCTTTATGACATCACACTACAATAAGCCTCTTTATTCATGACGTCACGACGACAAGCTCCTCTATGACGTCACATTACAATAAGCCTCTCCATTCATGACGTCACGACAGTAACCTCCTCTATGACGTCACACTACAATAAGCCTTATATTTTGTGACTTCACGCAAAATTCATTCTCTCCATTCATGACAAAGTTATGTGTCACGCGTCACACGCACCGAGAGACGTTTGTGTCTCGTCACGTATGTTCCCGTAATTACGTCCCATCTCCGGTATGTGTCACGTTGCCCAAGATCGGTTCAAGTTCGTCACCGCTGCCTTCTCTTGGTGTAGGCCCTTTCCCCCTTATAAGAGGGGTGACAGAGACAAAACACATAAGAACATAAGAATGGAGGAGACTGCAAGAGACCATAAGGCCTACACTAAGCAGTTCCATATCTCTTACCACTTTTCATCCCCATCCATGAAATTATCTTATCTTATGTTAAAACAACAATTTATTATCAGCGCTCACTACATAGTTACTAAGTCTATTCTATTCGTTAACTTTTATGTTATCAAACCAGTCATTGCCTATTTCCTTCTTAAACATAAATTTGTCCAATCTAAATCCATTACTAAGAGTCCTGCCCTGCTGTCTTGAAATGATGACTTTGTCTGCGTCACCCTTGTTAAACCCCTTGACTCATATGAATATCTCTATTAAACCCATCACTCTTCGTCTCTCCAGATGGTGTAAGTTAACCACACAGCCACTTCACACACACACAAACTATTCAGCACCCCTGCTATCTCAGCACCTAGTGTTTGCATGATTAAACTGATTTAAAGGACAGAATATTCAGATAAGACTGTCCATTCCCCCATGTATAAAGACGACATGTCATATTTAGGTTTAAGAACGAAATAGGCAAGAGCTGATTTACCAATAGAGTGATTAGCGAATGGGATAGACTTAGTAATCGTGCAGTGAGCGCTTAAACAATTGGTTGCTTTAAGAGAAGGTTAGATAACTCTATTGATAGGGATGAGAGGTGGTTAGGGGACATGGAACTGTTTAATGTGGCCATTATGGGTTTCTTTCGGTCATTTCCATTCTTATGTAATGTTCTTAAGTCTTCCTAGATTTCTTATCCCTAACCCAGCACCTCTTGACTATCTTCCTTTCACGTACATCGTATCCACAAAGAGGTACTTCAAAATATCTTCACCACCACGCTATTCGAGGCTCTCTTCCTTGAACAAACGTCATTCTTAAATTTAGTCTTCTACGACCTCTTCCTCCCAACTATTTCTGTCTTATCTCTGCTCATTGTGTGTACATCTCCTTTACCAAGAGGTCTTCTAACACCTCTTCACCCCTATGTCTCTCTTAGCAATACTAAAGTGTGTCTTACAATAGATACATAGATGGATAGATAATAGATTAATGAATAATGAATAGATAAGTATATAAATAGATAAACAAATAGATTAATAGTTAAATATCAAAACGATATCCTTAACCTGTCCTCATTGGCTCTTTCTTACACATAAGCCACACCAGTTCTTCTGAGACTCGTTCCCTACCTAGTCTATCTTATTTATCTCCATTTATTAACGTTACTCTTATAAATATCTTGAAAAAAGTCCATTCTTCTTACCCTCATTGCGGTAAGTTATTTCTACAGTGGGATGTCACAATCAGGACCTGAGTACCCAAAGAACTATTATTCTGTGACTGCCATTCCTGTGTAAAGGCTTTCCATAAGCTCACGCCAATGTCACCACCGACTTTAAGACGAGTGCCACCACAGTCCTGGTGCCCCGCCCACCATCACCCCGAGCGCAGCATGTGGCACTTCATGGATTTTACCATTAAATGTATATGAAGGCTCATGCAGTGCCATAAACAATCTCGCTCTTATCCGCTGCCAAGGTCGCATGCCCAAGAGCACAGATACTCAGGCGCCGGAACCGTGGCTACATCATGCCTGCATAAAGAACTGTGTGTGTGTGTGTGTGTGTGTGTGTGTGTGTGTGTGTGTGTGTGTGTGTGTGTGTGTGTGTGTGTGTGTGTGTGTGTGTGTGTGTGTGTGTGTGTGTGTGTGTGTGTGTGTGTGTGTGTGTGTGTGTGTGTGTGTGTGTGTGTGTGTGTGTGTGTGTGTGTGTGTGTGTGTGTGTGTGTGTGTGTGTGTGTGTGTGTGTGTGTGTGTGTGTGTGTACATGCACTCAATATACAATAGACAGTAAGAAAGGATATGGCGAGAGAACTGCCAGACGGTAAGTCTGAAGCAAGTTACAGCAGACAAAGGCAAGGATACTACTTAATTTTGTGGAGGCGATAAAGGAGTGGAAATGGAATTGGGTAGAGAAGGTAGCCAGAAAGGCTGATGGGAAATGGTGCAAACGTATTACTGACTGGACGCAGCGAGATAGGGAGAATGGAGTAGGGAAACCAGATAAAAAATTGAGAGACGAGATAGAGAAGTTTGTAGGAGTGATGAGGCAGAGGTTGGTGCAGTCTTCCAACTTATGGAAGAGGTTGTGAAAGGCTTTTGTTCAGCAGTGGACTCCGAATGGCAGACGAACTGAACAATGAAAACATTGATATATGAATATCTATATGTGTGTATATATATATATATATATATACAAATATATATATATATATATATATATGTATATATATTTACATATATACATATATATATATACATATATATATACATGTATATATATATATGTATATATACATATATATATATATGTATATATATATATATATATAATATATATATATATATATATATATATATATATATATCAAGTTAAAACCACTGTTGGAGTAGAAAAGACTGGAGACGGGGAATCTTTATATTTCGATTGCAAACTGCAATCCTCTTCATCTACTGAAGAGGATTGCAGTATGCAATCGATATACATAGATTCCCACTCTCCAGTCTTTTCTACTCCAACAGTGGTTTTAACGTGATTGACAAATGTGTGATTACATTTTTCACCTGTAATATATATATATATATATATATATATATATATGTATATAAGTATATATATGTAAATATATATATATAAATATATACATACATACATACATATATATATAAATATATATTTGGTTAAATTTAATGGCAAGATTATTATTGCAGAGTTTTTTATCTGCCTTTTTTCTTTCTCTGAGAATCTTTTTCCCTTCCACGGGAAGTTGTCTTATAATGTCACCATATGACATTGTTTTGTAAATTACTTTGGGCATGGCTTTACCAAAGTGAAAAACTGGCCAGAACGCGTTTTCACACTACTTAGTGCTTTATCAGTGGCTAGAGTGTGAATATCTGATTGAATTTTTGTGTTTATATACTATTAGTGTTGGTCTGATATTTCATTTTTGAGGTTTCTGATTGGCTAGTGGGCTGGACTGGGACTCCCGAACTATTCTACTTCCTGATTGGTCGGCTGTTGTGTGACGTCATCAGTATTGTGCCTTCTTTCAGGGAGCTGAGATCTCCTTACGCTAGGGAGGGCCTCTAAATCCCTAGTTTGTATATTAAGATTGGGAGATGTTTCTTTAATAAAGAGAGCCTCGAGGATAGGTAGTATTCTATGGTCTTGGTTTGTTGCCAGCACCTCTGTGTTTTCTATTAGAGTTTCTCTTTTTAAATTTCTTTTGTGAGCAGAATGATGGTGGTTTTTGGGAGCTCCTGAAGAAAGGTGGTATGATAACCGGCGTGAGAGCTTCATTGTTGTCATGCCAATATAGTTTGAAGGTTGGGATGCACAGTTCCCAAGTTTGCATGTGTACCTATATATGACGTGAGTTCTCTGAAGGTCACTTTTACTTTGTCTTATATTATTTTTTAGTAGCAGTTGAGATGTCTTTTTATTTTGATAATATATAATCAGTTGTACTTTAGAGTTTTCTTCTTTTGGTTTAATATTTCTTTTAATAATTTGTTGCATAACCCTTTCATCTTCTTTGTAGGCTGTGGAGAAGAAGGACTTATAGTAAATTTTAATCAGGTTTTTGGCGTTAATGTCCTGTGGGATTTTGTATGGGTGGTTTTTGTCCTGGTGGTTTTTGTCCAAGTACCATTTGTCTAGAGTTCTTTTTGTGATTCGCTCTATATCCTTATTGGCGAATCTATTATTTATAAGGGTCTGAGAAGCTCTTTCTATCTCACTATGTACTGTTTCCCAATTATTACAGTGACTAAGAGATCTTCTAATATAGGCACTGATGGTAGAATCTTTGTATCTTTGGGGACATTCGCTAGTCCCATTTAGGCAATGTCCTGAATTAGATGTTTTTATGTATACAGATGTGTCGTAAGTGCCTTCATCTCTCTGTTTTACTAATGTATCTAAAAAGGGAAGGGACCCATCTATGCTGTGCTCAATTGTAAAATTGATACCAGATGTCTCTATTAATCGTTCTTTTAGATCGTCTATTTGTTGGCAATTTTCAGCTTTAACGAAAATATCGTCTATATATCTGCAGTAAATGTGAGGTTTTTGCACTGATGAAGCACTAAGTAGTGTGAAAACGCGTTCTGGCCAGTTTTTCACTTTGGTAAAGCCATGCCCAAAGTAACTTACAAAACAATGTCATATGGTGACATTATAAGACAACTTCCCGTGGAAGGGAAAAAGATTCTCAGAGAAAGAGAAAAGGCAGATAAAAAACTCTGCAATAATAATCTTGCCATTAAATTTAACCAAACATGCTTGAGAGAAAATCTCCTGCCCATATATACAATAAATATATATATATATATATATATATATATATATATATATACACACATATATATATGTATATATATGTATATATTATATATATATATATATTTATATATATACATATATATATGTATATATATATATATACATATATATATATATATATATATATGTATATATATATATGTATATATAGATATATATACAAGCTTTTTCAAAAGAATAGTGCTACAGGGATAGAAGTGGCATATATATGTGTGCTTATAATACATAAATATGTATATATATACCATATATGTATATTGAGCATATATCGGTTAATCCTTTGGCTGTGTTTCACTTTCGTCTTTATTGTAGCTGCCGTCAGACGATATCATTAAATTGGGTGAAACCTTACATCAGCAATGAATGAGGTAAATAATCACAGACTCCATTCTTTGCACTATGGCCTTGACTGTGTTTGTTGCCAATATTAATTACCCAATATTTCTGCGTGTACATACGCACACACACACACACACACACACACACACACACACACACACACACACACACACACACACACACACAACACACACACACAAAACACACACACACACACACACACACACACACACACACACACACACACACACACACACACACACACACACACACACACACACAAACACACACACACACACACACACGATCACCGCGCAGTAGAAAGGTTTCCTAGTAGCATTGACACTAATTGGCACTACACAATACATGACGTACCCTCCTTGCCTGTCCACTTTCCTACCTACCTATTTACCTATCTACCTCTTATCCTCTTATTTACACAGCCTCTATATTTTTACCTACCTATCTATCTGCTTCGTATCCCCATATTTAGCAATCTCTTACCTTAATACCTACCTATCTACTTGCCTACCTACTTACTCCTCTACCCCCTTATATACCAATCTCCTGCATTCTTACCTACTTATCTACTTACCTAACTACTTACCAATCTTTTATCTCTTATCTACCAATGTTCTACCTTCAACCTTACCTACCTATTTATCTACCTACCTGCCAACCTCCTATCCCTTTATTTACTTATCTCCTACATTCCTGCCTACCTACCTACCTACCTACCTAGTTATCTACCTACTTACAATCTATCCCCTTATCTACCAATCTCCTATTTACCTATCTATCTCCAACCCTCCTTCCTCCTACATCCCGACCCATCCCATCTACCTGACCGCTTGTCTGCATCCTTCATGACACAATGTCTCATTTGCCGACCTACCTCGCCGGCTACTTCATTCCTCCCGTCCACCTGTTCGCCTGAACGAACTTCTAAAGAAAAAATGCGCGATCTCTCCAACCTGCCCACCTGCCCGTCTACTAGTGTCCTCTTTCAACAGCGCCCTTCAACGCCTCTGCAGCTGTCATCGCCACCTCCTCCTCCTCCTCCTCCTCCTCCTCCCCCTCCCCCTTCCCCTCCTCCTCCTCCTCCTCCTCGATCTCCTCCTCCTTGACCTTCACCTCCTCCTCCTCGACCTCCTTCTCCTCGACCTCCTCCTCCTTCACCTCCTCCTCCTCGACCTCCTTCTCCTTGACCTCTTCCTCCTCTTCCTCCTCTTTCTTTTCCTGATAAGTTTCACCTTCGTAAATGACATCAAGCACGAACTAGTGAAAAAAATTCCCTATCTGTGTGCATCCATGATATCACTCTGTATAGACTAATGAAAAAGCTGGTCGGTCGGTCAACAAAATCAGCTCACTTCAGTCTTGGTCTCCTCTTTGGTCTTGGACTCTGACTTAGACATTGACTCTCTCTGAGTCTCTCTTTGAATAACTCACCAACTGACTCTCTCTCTCTCTCTCTCTCTCTCTCTCTAACTGACTCTCTGACTGACTGACTGACTCTCTGTCTCTATCTCTCTCTCTCTCTTGGCATGAGCTGTTTGCACGCCTGGCTAACTCGGCGGTGTCGCTGGAAACCACAACAGACCGGAGGTGCCGAGCTGCGCATGTGCCGGTCGCTTCACCTGAAGAGGGGGAACTGGGGGTGGGGGAGGGGGAGGAACTGAGAAAGGGGAAATGGACAGGGAGAGGGGAATAGAAGGGGAGGGGGAAGGGGATGGGGAAGAGGGAAGGAAACGGAGATAAGGGGAAGTGGAATAGGAAGGGGAAGAGAAGGGAAAGGTAAGGGGAAGGGAAGGGAAAAGGGAAGGGAAGGGAAAGGGAAGGGGAAGGGAGGGGGAAGGGGAAGGGGAAGGGGAAAGAAAAGGGAAAGGGAAGGGGAAGGGGAAGGGGAAGGGGAAGGGAAAGGGGAGGGGGAAGGGGAAGGGGAAGGGGAAGGGGAAGGGGAAGGGGAAGGGGAAGGGGAAGGGGAAGGGGAAGGGGAAGGGGAAGGGGAAGGGGAAGGGAAAGGGGAAGGGGAAAGGAAGGGGAAGGGAGGAGGAAGGGAAGAGAAAGGGAAGGGAAGGGGAGAGGAGGAGGAGGGGGAGGGAAAAGGGAGAGGTGGAAGGAGGAGGGGGAAAGAGGATGGGGAAGGGGAGGAGAAGGGGATAAGGGGAAGGGGAAAAGGAAAGGAAAGGGGGAAAAGGAAGATGAATGACAACTGAAGGGGGAGGGTGAAGGGAAGACAAGGAGGGAGAAAACGAGAAGGGGAACATGAGAAAGGAAAAGGGAGTAGGAAGGCGGAAGTGGAGGAAAGGAAAGGAAAGGAAAGGGGAAGGTTGGTAATGAGAGGAAAGGGAAGGGGAAGGGGAAAGGAAAGGGGGTGGGGAAAAGGGGAAAAAAACAAAGGTAATAGTGGGCAAAAAGAATAAGGGAGGCATTGCTTAGGGTAAGAGAGATGAGAACGGTATGAAAAGGGAAAGATGAGAACGGTGGGACAGAGAGACAAAGCAGGTGAGGGAAAAAGGAACATTGAGGGTAACAGAAAGTGGGAGGGAATTTTTCTTTTTTATGGACTGTAGTTTACCAGTGTTTCTATCCATATGGACAAATTCAAGTCACCGTCCTGCGTGATCTTATACTTCATGTGTTGCTTTGGTTAGTCGAGTATGTTCATAGTTGGATTAAGAGTCCTGTTTTCTGTATGAACTTGTGGAGAGATGAGAAGAGATTTCCGTCCTCAGGACTTGGAGTAGAAAAATTCCCATTTGACAGTATAAATCCAGAGATGGTAGTTGTTGCGGGGAATTGTGTGTACTGGACAGTCTACCAGTATGTATGATATTGTGAGGGGAGCCTTACCTTGGGAAACGGAGGAGTCGTTTTCTGTCGTGAAGTGGCTATGTGCGAAGCAGGAATGTCTTGTTCTTAGCCATACTATTGTTGTTTCTAAACGTCAGTTGTGTTCATGTGAAGATGTTCATAGATTTGTATGGGGTTTGATTATTCATTTTCAAGACGATTTGTTGAGTGTTGCTGGCAATAGTACGGAGGGCAGAGAGAGGTGTGTAGAGAGGCAAGGAGGGAGAGAAGGAAGGAGGGAGAGAGAGATTAAGTGAGAAAAATTGTGATAGAGGTAGAGAGAGCACTTCAAGCAACTGACAGGTATGCTGTTTGTTGGAAAGAAACGATACCGCCAAGAAGACTGCATACTGTGCTGAAAACAAGTCCGCAAATAAGTCCGCAACTATATCCGCAAGATGTATCACAAGCTATGGTACATGGCGTAACACAAGCGGGGCCACAGGTTGTTCCCAAACGAGTCCGCAATAGGGGC
>NC_134787.1:32589724-32592224 GCF_046742065.1 Oratosquilla oratoria
AACTGCGCTCTGACCATCTATCAAAGTATAAGGATTTCTTGAACTCTTTCATGCTCTATACCGACGATTCTCTTCAGCTGTTGGGAGCATTAACCCCGGTAAAATGTTCATCATCGTTGTTATACAGTTTTTTATATACTTGCTTCCCCGTTTTATAATTCTAAACACCACAACATGGTAGAGACTGCTACATGAACCCACATACAAAAGGAGCTCCATAACAACAGGGACCCCAAAACAACAAGGATTCAAAGAATTAAAAAGAAATAGCATGCAGACAGGAGACCTTTTGGTTCATAACTAGGTCGGATGCTAAGAATAGTTAAACAAAGAAATGAATAAACAAGCGAACCAAGCATTTGACAGGCATCAACAGCTTATTGATTAGGTGTTTATCTAAATGAAACTTAAAAGTTTGTATCGTACTAGATTACGCTGCCTCTGCAGGAAGTTTATTACATTCATTGACTACATGGTTGGAGAAGTTGTTTCTACCCAATTTTAAATCAAATATAAGTCTTGACAGCTTGAGACCGTCATTTCTCAGTGTTAAAAATTTCATCATTTTCTAAGACAACAGGTACTTTAATACAACAGGAACTCTAACATAACAGGATTATAGTGGACTACAACACAGCACAACACGTACTCCTATATACTTAGAGTTCTATTATACTCCCAGGTAATATTACCTTCAATCACGCAAATGTCCTTTCCACAATCAAATAAATATTCTCGACACTCAAAATGCTGAGCTTTCTTTATGTATCAGCAATGACTCGCTTGCATCACATTTATTCATCGTTATTACCTTCAAGAAGATGAAAATCTATTTCGAGTTTTCTGGGCATTTCTACCCACATGTCTCCTTAGTTCCTTGTAAGACCTGCTTTATTTTCGCCAATTTCTTTTTAGTTCTTCAACCCCTTTCACCTTCTCCACCCTCACATTCTGTCATTTACCATCAATACCCTCCCACCAAAGAATCACTTTCTTGCATCCATCTTTAGGAAATATTTGCCTCGTCTCCTAACATAAACACAAGGATGCTTCCACAGCTCAACTCCACAGCCACATTGAAGCCCAACCTTCAGCTACGTCGAGGTTCCACCCAATGCCACGTTCAGCCTCCTTCCGCAGCCACGTTCAGCCCAAATCTTTCCCAGGCCATGCTCACCCTTCCCACTATCTTCAGCCTCATTCAGCCCCCTCCTCCTATCTTCAGCCACTTTCAGCCCCCTCTTCCTATTTTCAGCCAAGTTCAGCCCACATCCTTCCCAGGCCATGCTCACCCTTCCCACTATCTTCAGCCTCATTCAGCCCCCTCCTCCTATCTTCAGCCACTTTCAGCCCCCTCTTCCTATTTTCAGCCAAGTTCAGCCCCATTTTCCTATTTTCAGCCAAGTTCAGCCACAATTTCCTATTTTCAGCCAAGTTCAACCCCTTCCTTTTATCCTCAAGTACGTTCATCCTCTTCCCCTTATCCTCAGCTACCTTCAGTCCCTTCCTACTCTTAGCCACGTTTACCCCCATCCCCAGCCACAACCCTAAAAGGGAGCCTTTGCGATCACGACACGAGATCAAAACCGAATGTACCACGGCGGGACATTATTAATATCACCAACGCTGCATTCAACTCCCATCTCCACGCTAATTCCCTTCAGTCGTCACTACTATTCTCACCACTTAATTCACAAACATTATCAATACCATCACTACCACTAATACCACCACCACCACTACGACCACAACCACAATCACCACCTCCCACACATACCAACTTCAAATCCTTTCCTTTAAACCTACACCCAGAACACCATGATGACCTAAAATCAGTTTTTTTACACCCAACATCATTTTCACAATTTCAACCACTCTATCACCACTTTCACCCAAAAACACCATTCCACCCGTCCTCAGTGGTGCTACACTCAATCCTACCGATAAAATTTTATTCTCCTCCTTCTACATACAACCTTCACCGTATCCCAAGTATTTTCACCAGTTTCCTCAACCAGTATCACAGGACACCTCTCCTCTCCTCCATCACAACCCAGTTGCCCTTCCCCCAACCACGGTCATTTGCTGGGCCTGAACACAAATTTTCGGTCACTTATTACTCAAAGGCCCATAACTTAGTTTGGCTGATGCCAATATATTTCGTCCATTTTCAAAATGTAATGTTTAGAAAGTGCCTGTCAATGCAAAATAAACAGAGCAAATATTTACTAAATTATGAACTTAATTTTTCGCCTTGCTGATTCAGCGTGTCTCGTGTGCCCGCCTGAACGAAAGGGAACATTCAGATATGAAATTTCAAAATTAACTGAAATGTGCCATTGCGTGTAAACATTAAGCATGACACGCAAGCGCGCACGTACACATGTATCACATATTTGCACATGCATTTATCTTAGCGGTTATGTATACATACATAAAAACACGCACATACACACCATCTGATACACACACACACACACACACACACACACACACACAC
>NC_134787.1:32597224-32599724 GCF_046742065.1 Oratosquilla oratoria
CGTGACGCCAGATGATTTGATTCGGTCTAAAGACATCCCATCCCCCCACGGCTGAAGAAAGTGGGGGGGGGGGTACAACGCTTATGGGTTAAATCTTTTATGGTGGTTCAGCTCATTTTGTTCTGGTTAACAGCACAAGATTCAGTTAAGCTAAAGGATCACCCACAACTGAAAGGGTTAGAACTCAGTCACTAAATCAATGAACAATTCCGAGTCCACTGTTGGCCTAAGGCCTCTCCCAACTTTTTCCATAATTTGCGCGACTTCGTCAGCCTCTGCCACGTGACTCTTGCAAAATTCTCTATCTCGTATCTCCACTTATTTCCGACCAAACGTCTCAAAACTGTGACCAACCTTAGACTCTATTTCAGGTTAGGGCAAGATTAGATGACTCATCGGTTTTAGTGCTCAAGTAGTTAAGCTAGAGACCAAGACAACCGTTTATCGGGCAGGTGGTAGGCACAGGTTGTCAATGAAGTCAAACTTATCTTCGTAACCAAGAGAACAGAATCGAAGTAATACACGCCACACTTTAGACCCGATCACGTCTATTACAAATATCCCAAGTATAGAAGCGCTGGTTATCGTTGACGAAGTACAAATGCTCTGGATGCTGGTAGGTGGTTTCATTCAGCCGATCCTTCGGCTGACTGAGGTCTCCATCGAGTGAGGCCCTTCTTGTTAAAGGTCTGCCTCCAAACTAAAAATAGCCCAGCGTTAGCCAGAATGAAATATCTAAATAGCGTCACAGGACACCCCCAAAGTTAAGTATATCCATCAAGCCTGTAATCTATTTTCACCTAAAGCTTCAGTCATGCATTCAGACAGGGAGCCACGGTGACTTCAGAGCCTGTCATTATGAACTCTTCCCCAAATCCTGACGCGTCCACCTATCCTGCCACCTCCCCTTTCCCCATCCATCTGCCACCTACTTTCCTTCCTCCCATCCCCCTCTTCCCCGTTCCCGTTCCCTATTCGCGTCCAATAAACAGCTTCCATCCATCATCCTTATCCCTCCCCTCGAAGCAGCAGCACCCGCCTACGTTGACGCCATCTTTCCTCTTCTACGAAGTCCCACCGCTGCCACCAATGCAATGGTGTCCGAAACCTTCCTGAAGGAGGTTTGTACGAACTCACTAAAATACACAAAAATAGCCTAACAAGCATAGTAAAATTGTGGATACTTTTTTTTTTCTTGCACTCTATTGGTTCTATATTAATGCCTTGTTGAGAATATCTTGATCACATTTTTCTTAACAGAGTAAATGGTGTTTTGAGAGTTTGTTTGTACTGGTATATATATTTTCATTTTATATTTTCAAAATGTGAAAGGTAATAATTGATAAGAAGCAATAATTCTTTTGGCATAGATTAAAAAAAACTGAAGGGGCTGGGACACTTCAGGAGACCTGAGAAATTTTATATGATACAGACATAGACTGGAAACATTCTTGGCGAACTCAAACTCACATCACCTTCCTGTTCCTCTTCCTTTCCCTTATCCACCTTCCACTCCTCCTCCTGCTATCCCTTAATCATCTTCTCCTTCTCACCTTACTCCCCCTCTTCCTCCTTTTCCTCCTCCTCCTCTTCTTCTTTTTCTTCATTGTCCTCATTCTCCTCTTTCTCCTCCTCAACCCCATTTATTTTTCCCTTTCCTCTCTCTCCCTTTCCCATCTCCTTCCCACCACTTTTCTTTCTCCTTGTCCCTCTCCTCTCTCTTCCTTTTCTTATTTCTTCTCCCCATCACTCCTCTTCCTCCCTATTTTCTTTTTTCTTCCTCCTTCCTTTCTTCTCTCATTTCCTTTCCCACTTTCTTCCACCATTCTTCTTTCTCCCTGCCCCTACCCCTATCTCTCCTCTTCCATACCTCCTCCCCATTCTCCTATTCTTCTTGCTCCACTCCCTTCTTTCCTCCTCCCTGTCCTTCCCCCATCTCTTCCCCCTTTTCCACTATATTTTCTTCCTCTTTCCCATTCTCCCTCCTCTCTCTCTTCTTCCATTCTTTCTCCTTGCTTTTCTTCTTCCTCTTCGTCTTTCTTTTCTCTCCATTCCTCCCTTTCTCCCTCCTCCCTCTTCTCTTCCGTTCCTCCTCATTCTTTCTCCTTGTTTTTTCTTCTTCTTCTCCGTCCCCCCTCTCCTCTCCTCTTCCTCCTCTCCCTTCTCCCTCCTCCTTTCCTTTTTAACTCCTCCTTCCCCTCCTCCCCCTATGCAAACATGAGCACCAGCCCATGTGTTACAAATTGACCATTTCACTTCCACCTACTCCTCCAATTTCCTTCCCCCTTCTTATTTGTTCGTTCCCTCCCTTCCCTCCTCCCCCTCCCTTTCCCCTCCCCTCCTTTCCCCCTCCCCCACCCCCTCTTAGCCTCTCACACCACCTTAATCTTCCTATACCGCTTTTCTGTGTATGAACCAAACGGTTATACTGACCCCGTTTCCTTTTGTGGTAACGTTAAGAATAGCCAATTTAAACGTGTGTGGACCGCATTATACATTC
>NC_134787.1:32604724-32607224 GCF_046742065.1 Oratosquilla oratoria
TACATACATACATACATACATACATACATACACACACACACACACACACACACACACACACACACACACACACACACACACACACACACACACACACACACACACACATAGACACACACACACACACACACACACACACACACACACACACACACACACACACACACACACACATACACACACACACGTGTATATCTATAAATGTATGTATATATATAGATATATATACATCTATACATAGATAGATATATGTATATATATGTATATATATACATATATGTATATATATATATATATATATATATATATATATATATATATATATATATATTAGATTACGAGAAGGCCTTTGACACGATAGAACAAATATCAATATGAAACTCGTTACGCAAGCAGGATGCAAACGAACAGATCGTAAGGGTTCTAGAGGAGATTTATGCGAAAGTCACCGCCCTAATTCGACTACATAAGGTACAGAAAATATAAAAACAAAGAAAGGAGTATGGCAAGGCGATACAATTTCACCCATGTTATTCACAGCTCGCTTGGAAGAGACTTGCAGAAGGCTGAGTTAGTAAGAGAAAGGTTTGAAGATAAATGACAAATATTCTAACCACTTAAGACATCATTATTATTTCTGAAGGAGCAGAAGACTTACAAGATATGCTGAGTGCTCTGAACAAGAGAAGTCTAAATGTAGGTTTGAAAATAAAAGTAAGACCAAAGTAATGTTCAACATGAAAGTTCAAAGTAAAGAGATTATAATCGATGATGAGAGTCTTGAAGAAGTTGAAGAGTACAATTATTTAGGCTAGATAGTGAAAGACTGAAAGTGGCTGAAGCTTATGATAATGAAATAAAAAGGCGCATTACAGTTGGTTGGAAAATATTTATTAAGTGTAATAAAATCATGAGAAGTTATATATTTTTATGTTTGAAAAGTAAAGTTTACAATCAATCCATTCTACCAGCAATAATCTATGGGTATGAGATTTTGAAACCAACAAAGGCGACGGAAACAAAGCTAACGAATACAGGTGGAGAGACGAGATAGGAAAGTGTGTAGGAGTGGTGTAGGGGAGGCTGGCGCAGAGGCCTTGTTCAGTAGTGATATATATATATACATATATATGTATATATATACATATATATGTATGTAAATATATATATATATATATATATATACACATATATATGTATATATATATATGTATACACACATACATATATATATATATATACATATATATGTATATATATACATGTATATACACATATGTATATATATATATATACACATATGTATGTATATATATGTATATATGCATATATATATATGTATATATATATATATATATATATATATATATATATATATATATATATATATTACATATGTTAATAAGAACATGGGCACGCATGTTCACTTGTACAAAGCAGACCACTTGGAAAAAAGAAACTAACGAAGCAGAGCGCTTTCGTATATTACATCATCAATGCATTAGATATATACATATATATATATATATATATATATACATATATGTATATTTATATGTATATATACATATATATATATATATTTGTATGTATATATATATATATATATATATATATATATATATATATATATATATATATATATGTACATATATACATATACACGCACAGTATATTACACCCCATGGGTTAATTGACCTCCAGTTCTGGAACCATTAGTTCAAGATCTCAATCAGCCAATTAGGTATAATGACACCATGGGAGACATTGTCCTGGCTGCGTCAAATGGATATATTTAACCTAGGGTAAGACTTGGGGTCCTTTTCTTGAATTAGATTTTCCAAAGTCGAAACCGTAAGCCACCATGACGACAAACGACTGCATCAGGAGAGGTAATACGGTCGATATTTCATATGAAGAAAAAAATAAATAGATAAAAAAATATCTAAGAACAGGGACATCAACCAATGAATAAATAAAATTTCCATTTCAAGTCAACTCCCACCTCAACCAAATACCTCCATTTTACAAAACAAATATCCCCATCTATCACGATAAATATACCTTTCTCATACGTCTCCATCTTTCTCGGCTAGTCTCCCTTCTTATATTTCTCTCGATCCCACAATTATACCCTCATCTTCCATGACAAATATCCCATCTTATCTTTCTCCAATATATGCGCCTGCATCTCTTAGGGCAAGTATTCTTCATAAACATCTTCTCGCTTATATATGCTACCATTTCTAACGGCAAATATCCTTTCTTTTAATTCTCTCTCTCCCATACTTGTACTTTCAACATCTATGACAAATATCTCTTAAGGTACATCTTCCTCTTTCATAATTACGCCTCCATCTCTCACGATAAATATTCCTTGCTCTTCATCTCTCTCTACCAATCTCACGCCTTCATTTCTCACGGCAAATATCCCTTCATTCCATACAAATATCCACCACCCATAAAAAAAATCCCTATCCCAATCCTGCGCCTCCATCTC
>NC_134787.1:32674724-32689724 GCF_046742065.1 Oratosquilla oratoria
GTACAGCTGAGCTAAGTTAATATGAACTTCTTTCCCTATGTCTTTTAGAAGATCTATCGATGTATCTTTTTCCTCAGGACCTTTCCTTCGTTTCATATTTTTAGAGCAAATTCTGCTTCTTCTTATGTAATCTCTGTTACACTACTAACGTCCACAGATGAATTTACTGACTCAACTACTGTCTTCGACAAGTAAAGCTCCTACTATTTTTATTATTCTATATCTGCATTTGATGATCTCCCCATTTTTATTTTTCAAAAATATCATTTGCTCTTTTCCTAAAGCATTTCTGCTCCTGATCCCTTTAATAATTTTATTTTTCCGAATAGTTTCCTCTATTTTATCCATGTTTCTCTTTCTTTTCTCTGATCTCTACCTTTTATTGATAAGCTTGTTTAGTTCAACTCTATCTATTGTGTCTCTCCTGCTTTTAATCTGCATGGTCCTTTTTACTTTAATTAGGTCATTTGTAGCTTTGGAGTATTTGTTTTTTCTAATATTTTACTTTCTACTTTCTCTGCCAATGATATTCACTAAATTCAAATTCATATCTTCGACACTGTCTTCGTTAACTCTTAGAGCCTCGAATATATTTTTAATTTCTAACTGAGATTCCTTTTTATACTCCTTAACCTTTGCAAGCGGTTTCCTCTTTTTTAAAACTAGTTTATTTCACTCGGCTCTGAAATTGAATTTAGTTGTGCAACCTATCATTCTATGATCACTACCTATATTGATTTTATCTATGACCGTAACATTATTGACGCTCTTGCTCTCATCTCTTAATATGAAGTCTACTTCGTTCTTTGTTGTTCCATTTGACCTTTTCCATGTCCATTTACAAACGACACGCTTTTGGAAGAAGATATTCATTATTCTCGTGTTGTAGTTCTCTGCAAAATTGACTAATATCTCGCCTCTGTCATTTCTTTCACCTACTCTAAACTTCCCAATGCACGACTCATCTCCCATCTCCTCCCCCACTTTAGCAATAAAGTTGTCTATTACCAACGTGTGCTTACTTTTTTCTTTATCTATTACCCAACTTACATCATCGTCTGAACTCTGTGAAGTTGGTGCATAAACCTGAACTGTTTTTAGAATGTACCTTTTACTCAGCCTAATCACAATTCAAGCTACCCTGTCTGATAAACTACTGAATTTTAGTACGTTAACAGTAACCTCGTTGTTTATAAAGAATCCTACTCCACTTGATTTTTCCTCTTCCTGACCTTTATAGTGGAACAGGTGGTGACTATCTTGTAACTGGATCAGCTTTTTTTCCGCTCTTCGTACTTCGCTCCTTCCCACGATGTCCCATTTGATGTTGTCTGGTACTTCCAATAAACTCTTCTGAGAGGGTTCTTACATTGTAATATCTTCATTTTCTTCATGCTATTTAATGTCCAAGACTTGGATCTGCTTGGACAGTGCTTACTCACATTTGGTGGCACACTGCCTATAAGCACACAAGGCAATGCGGTTGGACCTTTAGGAGACAGTGATCCAACAGGATCGCCCAGTTTTTTTTTATGATTATGTAATTCATGGTTTCTATGAAGAATATTTGGCAGTAATCTCATCTCCCTGCCAACTGGTTTCTGGTGAGATATCTATTTGGTGTCACCTTATTATATTCGGTGGGCATAGATATCTATAGCAGCGTTTTTTTTTTTGTTTTTTTTTTACTTTTTTTACTGCGACCCACAGCAAGAACTACAGTTTACTTCATAATTCTCTCATCTTCTATGTATGCCGTGGGGAAGAATGATTTATAAAATATATTAATGATATTTTTTAGTGTTTGATTATCTTCCGAGAGGTTCTTTTTTAGATACCACATGTCCATTACTTTCTTAGTTATTCTTTCAATGTCTTTGTTGACAATCCGTTGTTGATGAGGACTTACGTGGCCCTTTCCAACTCTGAGTGCACGGCCCTCCAGTTGTTGCAGTGTGTGAGGGCTCTTCTAATAAAGGCACCTATTGTAGAATCCTTGTACCTCTGAGGGCACTCACTTGATCCATTTAGGCAATGTCCTTGATTGGTGGATTTAACATAAACAGAGGTGTTGAAAGTTTCTTCTCCCTGTTTCACCAGAACATCAAGAAATGGAAGGGAACCTTCATCACTATGTTCGATGGTGAAGTTGAGACCAGCGGCTTCTTTCAATCGTCGTTGCAAGGCTTCAATCTGTTGAATGTTCTTGGTCATAACAAAAATATCGTTGATGTATCGGCAGTATATTTGTAGTCTCTGTACCTCATCGAATACCTCTTCTTCAATGCTGCCCATGAAAAAATTGGCATATAGAACTCCTAATAGTGATCCAATGGCAACTCCATCAATCTGGCAGTACTTGGTCCCCCCCGGGCAGGTGAATGGTGCTTCTTTGGTACAGAATTCTAGCAGTTTCTTCATCACAGGTTCTGGGATGTCGCAATTCGGGGTGTCATAATAATGACACCCCGAACTGCCTCGGTTACGTTACAGTCAGGCCGACTGGGAAGGTCTCAAAAACACATTTACGACATACACCAACACAAACATGAACAACGCTCCACATGCAGCGATAGAGCAGGAATGGTGCTCACTTACAAAGTTTGTCAAAAACGCGGTAAAAAAAAAAAGTACATTCCTAAAACAAAGCACCGCAAGGTTGCCACGTTCACCGCTTCTATGCGCACTAACAGACTACGCATTGCACTACAGAATAGATTTACAGACCTATTACAAGCACCCCTAGAGGCCCGTGACGCTATCCTACAAGACATGCACTGGCTACAGAGGAGCCTGAGGAAGTCCCTCTACATCGACTCACATCGTGAGGAGGAACAACTGATGGCCTCGCTCTCCAGCGCCTGTGCGACGGACCCCTCCAAGTTCTGGAGGACCGTCAAACGTCAGCTGGAGGAGTGCTCTGCGCCTCCGCCCAAAGTCATCAATCATCTGAACCACTCTGCCCACTCCCCCAACACTAAGCTGACCTTCTGGCGTCAGCATGGAATGAGGTCTTTAAACCCCATCCTGTGCAAGGAACACATTGCCTTAGTACCTTGCACAGTATTTACTCTTTCATGAATAGGTGTAGTGACCTCATTCCCGACGAGACTGTTGATCTCTCTTAGTTAGATGAAGATGATCCCCTTATCTATCCCATTGTTTTGGAGGAGGTAAAGGGGGTTATCTCGGCTTTAAAATTCAAATCCCCCGGCCCTTCAGGCATCGATGCACACCTGCTCAAACGTATGCCAGACAATATAATCTCACACATGACGAAACTATACAATAGCTCACTAGCCTCTGGGTACTTCTCACAACTTTTCAAAGCCTCCCACACCATTCTCATTCCCAGACACTAGAAACCCGCCTTCGACCCCCTTTCATACCAGCCGATCTCCCTTCTGGAGTACTTTGGTAAGGTGTTTGAGCACGTCCTCTGCCGCCACCCGATCGTGTACCTGGAGACGGAGAATGTGCTGAGGGATTGCCAGTTTGGTTTTCGACCGGGGTGCGGTGCAGACGACGTCATTTCCATGATCACTCAATGGGTTCAAAGATCGCCAGACGGTCGCCCTGCTAAGGCCATTTTGATTTGTAAGGATGTGGAGAAGGCATTCGATACTGTTTGGCATGAAGGCTTTAAGTACAAATTGTACCACAATTTCGACTTTGCCCTGCCGTTCACAAGGTTGCTCTGCAACTACCTGGACGACAGAACAATAAGAATAGAGTGGCGGGGCTGTCTGTCCCAACCTTTTGTAAGGAAGGCCGGAATATCGCAAGGGTCAGTCCTTGCTCCCACTCTATACAATCTATATATGAATGACCTGCCAGAGCCACCTTATCCACGCAACCGAGCTCTAACTCTTTCGTATGCGGACGACACTAATTACATTAGGAGATACAAAACGCTGCAGGGAGCGTTACACGTAATGCAAAACATCCTAGACGGGGCACACGCGTAGGAGCAACAGGGCGCATCAAGACCAACGCGTCGAAATGCAAAGCTGTATACTTCTGCTGCAAGCGAACCAATAGAACAATCACGAACATTCCTCTTAAAATAAACAATACAAACGTCCCAGTGAAAGACCATGCCTGTGTGCTGGGTAGCACACTGGATAGTGGCCTAACCTGGACCCCACACTTCCGCAAACAAGGAACGAAGGCTAGGGCTGTGCTGGGAAGGCTAAGACGCTTCAAAACTATAACACTATTTACCAAACGTCGATTGTACCTAGCCCTTGTCAGACCGATTCTGTGCTATCAGGAGATCTCTCTTTATGGCGTAATCGGCTAAGTCACTAACCCTTGCCACGTGCTAGCCCAGGATCGAGTTCTTTGCCGCACCACGTTTCAATATCTGCATTTTGGCCTCCTCGAGTCTCTCACGATGTTGATGGCTTAGAATTAAAGTTTATTATGGTTGATATATATATATATATATATATATATATATATATATATATATATACATATATATATTATATATATATATATACATATATATACACACACACACACACACACACACACACACACACACACACACACACACACACACACACACACACACACACATATATATATATATATATATATATATATATATATATATATGTATATGTATATATATATATATATATATATATATATATATATATATATATATATTGATCGCCACTCCACCTCCGCCCCTCGTGATTAAAGTTTCAAAGAATGATGGGGGTGGCGAGGGCAGAGGTCTCAGCTGGTTTACCAGTTGGTTTGCAAGCGCAGGTGATTGGTGATTCTGCAACATAGTGTGATGAAATTCTGAGGGGGTGAGGTAAGATAAAAAGGTGCCTGGAAAGAAGGGGAGTAGAGAAGAAATAGGGAGAGGAAATAGGAGAAGGAGAGAAATTAGGAAAGAGTGAGAGGGAGAGAGAGAAGGAAAGAAGTATAGGAGGGAGCTCATTATACGGGGAGGGAGGGGAGTGGATAAAGGGAGGGGAAAGGGGAGGGGAAAGGGAAGACGAATGTAAGAGTAAAAGGGGAAAGAGTAGGGGAAATGGGAGAAGGAGTGGGAAGAAGGAAGGGGAAATGATTGGTATAAAGGAAGGCGAAAAAAAGGAGGATGAGAGATAAGAGGAATGGGATAGTCAAAGGGATAAGGGAATGGGGGAAGAGGAAGGGGAGAAGGGAGTGGAAGACGAGAAGAAGAGGAGAGGAAGGTAAAAACAAGGGGAGAGGAAGTGGAGAGGAAAGGGAGAGGCAGGGGGGGAGGAAGGAGAGAGGAAGAGGAAAGGAAGGAGGGGAAGGGGAGAGGAAGGAGGGGAAGGGGAGAGGAAGGAGGGGAAGGGGAGAGGAAGGAGGGGAAGGTCTCAGGTAATTTGGTCCACAACATAAAGTATCCCAGGGGCTATTAAGCCCGTGCAATATCTAACCAACAAGAAGGGACCCCCCTCTTCCTTCTTGCCCCCTTCCAGCCTCCTGCCGATACTATTTGTAGCGCTGGCCTGCCGCTGCTTAAAAGGCTTCTAACCTTTCCTGCACTCGCTCAAAGTCTCCTTTAAGGTGGCGCCACACTTGGCTAGCATGCTACTTCCTTTCGTTAATTCGTTTGAGAAGAAGCGATTTAGGTTACAATATTCCAGACTGCCCTCAGAACAACTCAACAATATGACTAACTTTCGTATTTTAGGTTTAATTTATCTTAGTTCGTCGTTCAACTTCTTACTATATGACACAAGAGTAATTTCACATTTGGAAATCTGAAAAAAAAATCTTAACCCAAATCGTCTCTACTCAAACGAAGTATCAAAAGCAATTAGCATGCTAGCGAGACATGCCAAGTTCGAGATTAGAGATTAAATTTCATCAACATGAAGGCCTAATCCACCTAACACATAATACGATTAGCAGAGAAGACTAAAATGGCCGCACCTTAACTAGAAACAATCGTCTTATAAAAGTCGGGTTAGTAGCAAGGAATCATATCTTTAAAAATTTCATTAAGTTGTCTGTTTTTGTATATATCCAATGCATAAGGACATACGGATAATTTGCTAAAAGCGTTCATCTATTCTCCTTACTTTTTCTAATTGCACAACTTTTCCTTCTGTTAAATAGACGTGCTTCGTGATCAACATTATAGTCGAGTTTTCATGCTCTGAACGGGGTGCGATTTCGGTACCGCTGAGTGGCACGACGCGACGGTAACCACTACACCATACGACTCTGCTCAACAGAACGAAACCTCAATCAAAAGAAAAAGGCTAATTAAGTAGTACCATTTTAAGTAAAGATTCATTTGGATTATTTTTTTCTTCTTATAAAACTAATTTCCTCTGTGTAAATGTTTTAATGTACTGAAGAAATTTTATATAAATTTTCCTTAAGAAAGTGTGGGGGGTTGAAGGGTCGGGTAGCCAATTACGCCGTTAACTGGGCTATCTCACCTAGTCTAACATATTAGCGGCCCCACTAGCTAGCCTACCTGCCGGACCCATGGCGGGGGATCCCGTCTAGGCTTATTTGGTGCAGCCTGGCCCTAAATTAAACACTAATACAGACACCCTCCCTCTTGACTATTTATATGGACATTATCACCATTTTTTTCATTGTAGTTCACTGTAATTCAATGGGTTCCATAATGCTCAGTACACATTTCATAACGCTAAGTCAATTCCCGAATTCCAAAGCATTTCGTTCACGTATATTCACAATCGCGGCTTTTCACCGTAGATTCCGGTGAACCGCGACGGGATTTGTTAGAGGGGGTTTAGACGGTCTAAGAGTTCGTCGAACGCGGTTCGACAGACACGTGTTAGAAGTGATGTGTGAACGTGCGAACGGGGTATTTGGGGTTTAACCAACGTGTTCGACAACCAAATACCCCGTTCACACGTTCACACATTACCTTAAACACGTGTCTGTCGTGTAAACCCCCTCTTACTGCTACCGTGCTGGAGAGTGACCATTGATGTCCTCTATAGTCGAGAAAACAAGCAAAACATCATCCAAATAAGATTCGAGTCCACACGTGACTCACCCGCCTAGAGACCGCTAAATGACCATCCCTGACGTCACAAAGCATATCCACATACACCCAACTCAATCCAGTTAACACTAATTCATCCCTCCAGGTATCTTGCGTCTCTCTTCTTGATATATCAAGTTCATTATCAGAAGATACTTATCCGGTAAATCAAGAAGACCCCGAGTATTGAAGCTACAAGCTATTCTGTAATATCGTGAGCAGTAGACTAATATTGAACACACTTGGAATTAATGAAGATCATGTCTGGTATCTATGGAGGAAATGACATTTGTCAGATATTACAATATCACAGTATCACAACAATCCCTTAAGGTGAACGGTGTTGAATCAAAAGTGCATCATATTCGTCGAATCAAGGTTATACAAAGGGATTACAAAGGCAGAGCATGCCGACAGGAGACCTTTTGATCCATATCTAGGTCGGATGCAAAAAAAAAAAAAAAAGCGATACATGTAAATCACAGAAATTGATAATAACGAAGAGCATAAAACCACAACATTGAGAGAGGAAAATAGTTTCTACATTATGCCACTAAATTAATGCTTGATATAAAAGTTTCTATTTGAATGTTAAATATAAACTAAGCTTGCACATAATATCGAATTTATTTACTCTAATTCCTAATTAATATCGAGTATCGTGATCGCGTATCAGTTCCCAGTATGAAACCCACAATAACTTTTGTGCAGCAAATCTAAACCAGTGTTAAGTAAGCGTGGCATTACTATTTTATGTTTCATTGTTCATTAGTGCTATGAACACATTACACTCCATTGTGGACCCCGTTTTATAATGAAGAACGTCAGCTTCCTGAACCAGCTTTTAATGTATCTCCCAGGTAATCTCGAATGTCATTATGTACAATCACAGGATGAAAAATATTTTTGCCGGCAATGCTGATATTATATGCACGTTTCCATCAAATCCACTACTATTGCATTACCCGAATACAATGGTAGAAGCACTGAAGCAAATCTTGTGATCCGTAGCTACAGAATGAAATATTTCAGCACTACACGATGCTATAACGAGTTACAATGGTCAAACGTACTAACAGATCTTTCGGTCCATAAGGAGGTCGTAAAAAAAAAAAAAAAAATATATATATATATATATGTATATATTATATACATATATATGTATACATATATATAAATATATATAAATATATATATATATATGTATGTATATGTATGTATATATATATATATACATATATATATATATATATATATATATATATATAAATATATATATATATATGTATGTATATGTATATATATATATATATATATATATATATATATATGTATATATATATATATATAATCATTATAGCAAATGGGTATCACCTATCTCCACTTTGTTTTTATTTCTATTGCCACCAAGCGGTTTTATTAAGAGAAGTAAACCCTCCTCCAGAAATTAAAGAGCTAATATAACAGTTTCAATCAACCAACCCGTTGCCCAGGTGTCTCATACAAGAGACTCACACCTCCAATGTAACGGGCAACAGCTTTGAGTAGAAGTAGTGATATAGTCTTGCATCTGGCAGGCAATCCGATCCATTGGGAGGAGGAGCTTCCGTGCAGACATGGATGACCACGCTACTTGAACTTCTTCCACCATTTTGGAATCGTGGGGTAAGCAAAAGTTTTTTTTTCTACTTTGGTTCCAAATCCGTGATGTGGTGAGATCAAAGGGGCGTTAAATGGGTTTTAATGATCTATTAAATGGGTGGATGCTCTCATTAAGCCACCCCATTATACGAGTATGGGTGTGTGCTTGTGTGTGCATGTGTGTGTGTATGTGTGTGTGTGTGTGTGTGTGTGTGTGTGTGTATGTGTGTGTGTATGTGTGTGTGTTAAGATTTTGACAATGAAAGAAAAAAGCATTCAAAGTTTACACACCTGACCAACACCGAAGAACGAGAACGCAACACCCAAAGAGAGAATACCAGCCCCCCCCCCCAAAAAAAAAAAAAAACAAGTCTGCTCCGTCAGAGTCAAGAAAAGGTCTGCTCACCGATGACCAATACCTCGGATTGTGTGTGACGTCACACAGAGGCATCGAACTATCAAGCAACCAATCTGAAGACTCCAAGGTATTGGGAGGTGGGGTCAGTCAGACCTCTAGGAGGGAGGAGAGATGGAGGAAGAGAGAGGGCGGAAAAGAGTAAAAGAATGGAAAAGAGGAAAAAGGAGGACCAGGGGAAAAGAGAAGAAAAGGGGAAAAGAGCACAAGACCTCATTGATGGTGCCAATGGGCAGACCTTCTCTCCTCAGATCTTGCCAGGCAGAAGGACGAATGAAAGTCACACGAAGTGGTTGGCTCACGAAGCAGGTCCTACCTATGGAAGAACATTTACACTAAGTATCAAGTGAAAAACTGAGGTCCTGGTGCAACGAGGCAAAGGATTACAAAGGGAGAGCTTACCTTTTGGTCGGATGCTATGGACAGATAGTTAAACGAAGAAGTTAATAAGCAAGCGAATCAAACAATTGGTAGGCATTACGGCATATTGCTTAGGTGTTTATCTACATGAATCTATAAGTACAGCAAAACAGGGTTACAGAGGCCCACGAGCATACACACACACACACACACACACACACACACACACACACACACACACACACACACACACACACACACACACACACACACACACACACACACACACACACACACACACACACACACACGCACGCACACACACACACACGCACACACACACACACACACACACACACACACACACACACACACACACACACACACACACACACACACACACACACACACACACACACACACACACACACACACACACAAAATCTAGGTGAGCCCGACGACGGTTACCTGCACGAGGTGGTTCTTCAAGAAGGACGTCGGAGAGAGTCATTTCCCTTCCTTCCATTTTCAAATTCCTCATATCTACTTGGCAGTGCAAATCCGTGTGGTTGACATTACGTCTCCGGACTGGGCGCAAGATTTCTCTTTATCAAGTTTATTTGTATTTTGAAGAAAGGGACGGGGAGAGGGACTAGGCATCCTTCTCCCTGTAGCCCCAAGGGGCAATTTCCTAAAACGAAAAGAAAAGGCATAAGGGGTGCTGGCGGGCCTCGGGCCAGCACCCTAAGGTTTGGGTCTTTTAATGTGCGTGGATGTGGTACAGATGAGAGTAAAAGGGAAGAGATAGGTAGTATGTTTATGAGAAGAAAGTGGGATGTGTTGGCTTTGAGTGAAACTAAGTTGAAAGGGAAGGGTGAGTGTATGTTTGGGAGTGTAAGTGGGAGGTTATCAGGAGTGAAGAGAGGGCGAGGGAGGGAAGGGGTGGCTATTCTAGTAAGTGAGGAGATAGGTAAAGGGGTAGTGGAGTGGAAGGAGGTTTCCTCAAGGATAATGTGGATGAAGGTGAAACTGGGAAAGGAGATGTGGGTCTTTGTAAGTGCATATGGGCCGGGCAGTGAGAAGAGCATGGAAGAAAGGGAGGCCTTTTGGATAGATTTAAATGAGTGCATAGAGGGTTTAGGAAGAAATGTCAATGTAATAGTACTGGGAGACCTTAATGCTAGAGTGGGAAATGGTCCAATCGATGGAGTGGTTGGGAAGTGTGGAGTTCCAGGAAAGAATCGTAGTGGAGAGTTGATGGTGGAAATGTGTCTAGAAAGAGAGTTGATGATAGCAAATACAGTGTTTCGGAAGAAAGTCAAGCATAAGTACACATGGGAGAGGGTGGTGGAGGGAAGGGTGGTAGATAGAGCGCTAATGGATTATGTAGTGGTAAATAGGATTATGATAGGAAGAGTTAAGGATGTACATGTGCTAAGGGGAGAGGGTGGGGGAATATCAGATCATTTTTTGGTGGAAGGTAAGTTGAGAGTGGAGGATAGATGGAGAAGGAGGAAAAGGACAAAAGGTAGGGAGGTTCTTAGAGTGAACTCCTTGAATGAAAAAGAAAAGGAGAAGGAGTACGAAAAGAAGCTGAAGGAGGAGTGGGAGGGAGTAAAGGATAGAGCAGAGATGGGTGTGGAGGAGGAATGGGGATGGTTCAAGGAGGGAGTCTTAAAGTGTGCAAGGATGGTGTGTGGAACAAGAAGGACAGGGGGAAATAGAAGAAAGGGTAGTGAATGGTGGGATGAGGAAACAAAGAAGGTTGTAAAAGAGAAGAAGCGAGCATTCACAGATTGGTTACAAAAGAGGACAGGGGAGTCATATGAGACGTACAAAGAAAAGAAAAGAGAAGTAAAGCAAAAGGTAAAGGAGGCAAAGAGGAGAGCAGATGTGAAATGGGGTAGGAGTATGACAGAAAATTTTGAAAGTAATAAAAAGATGTTTTGGAAAGAAATTAAGAGAGGAGGAGGAGGCGAATCAAGTAGGGAAGAAAAGGTAAAAGGTACAGATGGAGAGTTGATAATGGAAGAGATGGCAGTGAGGGGAAGATGGGCAGAATATTTTAGGGAGTTGCTGAATGTGAAGGAGGATAGGGAAGGAAAGATAGCTGCAGTGGGAAATACGAAGAAAATGAGAGTGATGAGTGAGGAGAATGGAGGAGAAATAAGGAAGGATGAGGTGAAGGCAGTTGTAAAGATGATGAAAGCAGGTAAGGCACCTGGTCTGGATGGATGTCATGCAGAATGTCTGAAAAAGGGAGGTTCAGTGATGATGGACTGGTTGGTGAGATTATTTAATGTTTGCTGGAGAGAGGGTAGAGTACCGGAGGACTGGAGTAGTGCCTGTATAGTTCCTCTTTACAAGGGAAAAGGGGACAAGTGTGAATGTAGTAATTTCAGAGGGATTAGCCTGTTGAGTGTAGTAGGGAAGGCTTATGGGAGAATCTTAATTGAGAGGATTAGGAGAGGAACAGAAGGAGTAATTGGTGAGGAACAGTGTGGATTTAGGACGGGTAGAGGTTGTGTAGACCAGATCTTTGTGGTAAGACAGATATGTGAGAAAGCTATAGGAAAGGGGAAGGATGTTTTTTGGGCTTTTATGGATCTGGAAAAGGCTTATGATAGGGTAGATAGAAAGGCACTGTGGGAGGTTATGCAGATTTATGGGATAGGAGGAAAGCTTTTGGGAGCTGTTCAAGAGTTTTTATGTGAGTAGTAGAGCATGTGTTAGGATTGGAAATGGAGAGAGTGAGTGGTTTGAAGTAAAGGTGGGACTTCGTCAAGGATGCGTTATGTCGCCCTGGCTGTTCAACTTATACATGGATGGGGTAGTGCGAGAGGTGAATGCTAGGGTAGTGAGTCAGGGATTGGAGATGGCTAAAGAAAATGGAGAAAAGTGGGAGGTGAGCCAGCTGTTGTTTGCGGACGATACTGCGCTTGTGGCAGGGTCAGAGGAGGGATTGAGGAAGCTGGTGGCAGAGTTTGGGAGAGTATGTGATAGAAGAAAGCTAAAGATAAATGTGGGTAAAAGTAAGGTGATGAAATGTACAAGGGGTGAAAGTGGCAGTAGACTGGAAGTGAACATTAAGGGAGAGCGACTGGAGGAAGTGGATAGTTTTAGATACTTGGGTGCAAATGTGGCAGGAAAAGGTGGAGTGAAGGTGGAGGTAGAATGTAGATTGAGAGAAGCGAGTAAATGCCTTGGTGGTTTAAAGAGTGTAATGAGAAATAGACATTTGGGAATGGATGCGAAGAAGAGACTGTATGAAGGAGTGATTGTGCCAACAGCACTGTATGGGGCAGAAACGTGGAACATAAGAGAAGAAGAGAGAAGGAGTTTGAATGTGTTTGAGATGAGGTGTCTGAGAAGTATGGTGGGGGTTACTAGGCTAGATAGGGTGAGAAATGAGGAGGTGAGGAGGAGAACAGGGGTGAAAAAGGATTTGGGATATAGGGTTGATGAAAGAATATTAGGATGGTTTGGACACATGGAAAGAATGAGTGAAGAAAGACTAGTAAAAGAGGTATGGAAGGCAGATGTGGAGGGAGTGAACATGAGGGACGTCCTAGGATGAGGTGGATGGATGGGGTGAAGGGGGCTTTGGGGAAGAGGGGAATGTCTGTTGAGGAAGGAAGGGAGAGGACGGAAGACAGAGGTGAGTGGAGAATGGTTGTATATGGATGATGTTGTGACTGCATGAGGAGGAATGGGCGGGGGGTGGGGGGTGGTGTAGTATGTGTGAGTAAATTTTGACGCAGCCCGAAGGGATTTCTCCCCGTCCTCTCCTTATATGCAAAGGGGGACGGAGAGGGGGGGTCGCCGATTAAATGAAGCGGCCTTGCTGTGGATGTACTGTGTCTTGCGACACTGCTTTCTGACCCAGGGCGGTGGGCAGGGTGCAGGGATGACCCGTCATCCAGGAGGTGCTCAGATGAGAGGAAGGGTGGGAGGGGTGTGGAGTGTATTTAGGGATGAAATGGGTGGGAGTGTTTTTATGCCTTTCCCTTTTTGGCTACCTCCCTTGGAAGGGGGAAAAAGCCTTGGTATATGTATGTATGTATTTGTATTTCCTCCACATTTAAATACTTGGGGTTGAACCGGTTTCGAGAAATTCGTTCACTCACGTAACCGGTTTCTGAGATTTAGCCTTGGCTTTGGCAGGGACCATTTTGCAAAGGCGCTTGATGCGAGACGGATGCATTCCAAGGAAATAACAGGAGAAAGCAATATGAGGAATCTACGAGAAAAAAAAATCACACAAAAATGCAGCTAATTTGGAGCAATCTTGTTCTGGAAAACCTAATGAAAGCGCTCAAGTTTCGCACTAATCTATGAAGAAAATCACTTCGGCAAAGAAAAACCAGAAGCAAACGCTCCAAAGACAACAAAACAGTTAAGTATTCAGAACTCCACAAATGCCATGGTATTATAATTTTTGGGATAGGAAGGGAGAAAGAGAGAAAGCGAGAGAGAGAGAGATAAGAAAAGAGAGAGATATAGATAGATAGATAGATAAATAGATAGATAGATAGATAGATAGATAGATAGATAGATAGATAGATAGATAGATAGATAATTAGATAGCTAAATAGATAGATAAATAGACAGATAGATAGATAGATAGATAGATAGATAGATAGATAGATAGATTGATAGATAGATAGATATATAGATCGATAGATAGATAGATAGATAGATATAATGAGAGAGAGGGGTAGGAAGAAAGAGAGTAAGAGAAAAAGAGAGAAAGAGAGAGACAGAGACAGAGAGAGAGATATAGGAAGAGAGAGAAAGGAAGAAAGACGGAGGAAGAGAGGAAAAGAGAAGAAGAGATGAAGAAAAGAAATGAGAGGAAGAGAGAGAGAGAAGAAAACAGAGAGGATGAAAGAGGAGAAGACAGAGAGGAAGAGAGAAAAAAGAGAGAGATAAATAAGAGAGGAAGAGAGAAAGAGGAAGACAGGGAAAGAGAGAAGGACATACACATATATACAATACACACACACACAAGGAGAGAGAGAGAAAGAGAGAGAGAGAGAGAGAGAGAGAGAGAGAGAGAGAGAGAGAGAGAGAGAGAGAGAGAGAGAGAGAGAGAGAGAGAGAGAGAGAGAGAGAGAGAGCAGAGAGAGAGAGAGAGAGAGAGAGAGAGAGAGAGAGAGAGAGAGAGAGAGAGAGAGAGAGAGAGAGAGAGAGAGAGAGAGAGAGAGAGAGAGAGAGAGAGAGAGAGAGAGAGAGAGAGAGAGAGAGAGACCATCAGGTAGAAATTTCATAGACGGTGCCAGGGCGTCGTGACTAACCACCAACCCCGTCCCTCCCCCCTTCCCCCCTCCCTCTCCCTCCTCCTCCTCCCCACGCGGGCAAAAAAAAAAAAAAAAAATGCAGATGGAGTGAACACGTGCCATTAGACCCGAGTCCTGCTCAATAAGGAAACAAAAGCAAGCGCGGTTCCTCCCCTTATCCTCGTTATCGTCAATTTTCCATCTGACGAGATCAAAGAACAACGGAGCCAAAGAGAGAGACAGAGAGAGAGAAAGAGAGAGAGAGGAAGAAGGTTGTCTTT
>NC_134787.1:32694724-32709724 GCF_046742065.1 Oratosquilla oratoria
AAAGATAAAAATGGAGAGATCATTAAATGCAGAGACAGAATGGTAAAAGAAATAGAATAATTTTACCAAGAGCTTTACTCGTCGAAGACCAGAGTTGATTCAGTAAATTCATCTGTAGACGTTAGTAGTATACCAGAAATTACAAAGGAAGACGTAGGGTTTGCTCTAGAATATGAAACGAGGAAAAGCACCTGGGGAAAATAGTATATCGATATGTTTTTTGAAAGATGCAGGGAAAGAAGTTCATATCAAGATAGCTCAGTTGTACGAATACACCCAATGCCTACGTCAAGAAACCGTTCCTGAATCCCGGTGTAATGCTATAGTATTTTTTGCTTCATAAAAAAGGAGAACAGAAGGATTTTAGTCACTACCGACCGATTAGATTGCTGTCAAATGAATGTATAGTATTCTGTAAGATCCTTACAAATAAACTAAGTCAAATTTTGCATGGAAACCAACCGAGAGAATAGGCAGCCTTTAGAAGCGAATATTCGAGTCTAGACCATTTAAAGGTGATGAACCAACTAATAGATAAAACGACAGAATACACTATAACTCTTTGTTTAGGTTTTGTAGATTACGAGAAAGCCTTTAACTCGATAGAACAAATAGCAATACTAAACTCGCTATGCATGAATGGTGCAAACGAACAGATCGTAAGGGTTCTTGGAAAGATTAATGCGAAAGGTACCGCTATAATTCGACTACATAAAGATACAGAAAAGATCAAAATCGAAAAAGGAGTACGGCAAGGCAATATAATTTCACACAAATAATTTACAGCTTAAAAACTGACGCAGGCGATGGAAACAAAGCTAAGGAATACAGAGAGGAGAATGAAGAGATCATTGAGAAGAATAACATTGAGAGATCGAAAGAGAGCAGACGGAAGTGAAAGATATTGTGGAGGCGGTAAAAGAGAGGAAGTGGAATTGGGCAGGTATGTTAGCGTGAACGACTGATGAGCGATGGAGCAAGTGTGTTACTGAGTGGACGCCGCGAGATGGGAAGCGTGGAAGAGGGAGACCAGACAGAAGGTGGAGAGACGAGTTAGAAAAGTTCGCGGGAGTGACGTGGCAGAGGCTGGCGGGGTCGTGTGAATCGTGGAATGCTATGAAGGAGGCCTTTGTTCAGCAGTGGACTCAAGATGGCTGATTGATTGATACAGTAATGATTAGATAAAAGTTTACAATACAAATACAATAATGATTAGATAAAGTATACGTACAAATACATAATTTCTAATTATGATATAAAGTTACTTATACCTAATAAATTTAAGTTGATAATAATCAGTTATACCTAAAATAAATCTAGTTATAAATAAATGAACTTAACAACAGTGATCATAATAATAACGATATGAAAAAAGAATGAATAAACTAGTAATTAAAATGATAAATAAACAAATAGATAAATAAAGAAATGATAAACGCAAAAATCAATAGACGAGCGCCAAAGGTTACGAAACACACTGGATACAATGATACAATGATACAACGTACTGGCATGGCTTAACATGCTCGTATCAGAAATCACCGCTAATTACTTTTTCCAATGAATCCTGCGGTCATACTAATTTTTATGACTCCACAACGATAAAGAATATACACATATATTCTTATTGAGAAGTGGATTGGTATGATATTGTGTACTACAGTCTTATTGGTTTGAACAGTATGTACATGTATGTATGTGTGTACAGGTATACGTGTATATATATACATGGAAGTATCTATGTATGTATATATGTATGTATGTATGTATGTATGTATGTATGTATGTATGTATGTATGTATGTATGTATGTATGTATGTATGTATGTACGTATGTATGTATGTATGTATGTATGTAT
Source organism: Oratosquilla oratoria (assembly GCF_046742065.1). Classification (NCBI taxonomy): domain Eukaryota; kingdom Metazoa; phylum Arthropoda; class Malacostraca; order Stomatopoda; family Squillidae; genus Oratosquilla; species Oratosquilla oratoria. The sequence goes on from NC_134787.1 coordinate 32,696,583, forward strand.
GTATGTATGTATGTATGTATGTATGTATGTATGCATGTATGTATGTATGTATGTATGTATGTATGTATGTATGTATGTATGTATGTATGTATGTATGTATGTATGAGAGCAAGTTGGGTGAGAGAGCAGACTAGAGTGAAAAAGATATTGTGGAAGCAGTAAAAGAGAGGAAGTGAAATTGGGCAGGTAAATTAGTACGAACGACTGATGAGCGATGGAGCAAGTGTGTTACTGAGTGGACGCCGCGAGATGGGAAGCGTGGAAGAGGGAGACCAGACAGAAGATGGAGAGACGAAATCGAGAAGTTTGCAGGAGTGACGTGGCAGAGGATGGCGCGGTCGTGTGAATCATGGAATGCTATGAAGGAGGCCTTTGTTCAGCAGTGGACTCAGGATGGCTGATTTGATGTATGTATGTATGTATGAATGTATATATATATATATATATATATATATATATATATATATATGTATATGATAAAGAGGAGAATCTGCCACTCCCTTATTTAGGCGCCTTGTGCGCCAAGCATTATATACTGTGGCTGTAAACTTATCCCGCAGCCAAGGAACATTGGGATAATAAAGAGGCTCAGCATTTCTTTATTAGTAGAGAGGTTTTCCAATATAAATCAATGTTGTGTGGCTCTGTTCCGCATAGGTACCCTTAGAATTCTTAATGTATGCACTCTATATAAAAATTCTATTTTGCTAATAACCCATTACAGAGTATTTGGAGAAAAGATATAAATAAATCTATATAAATACCAGCCCTTCCATTTCCCCAAAAATAAAGAATAATTGCATAAACAAATTAATGAATAAATAAGTGAATGACAAACACACAAAACAAATAGATAAATTGATTAATAAAATCATGAACTGTGAACAGCATGACAACCAATGCAGTGCAAGTTTCGGCCACAACTTGTGATGAATATGGAAACACGACCGATTGTTATGAAAAAAAGACCTCTTGGTCCTTTAAATGTGCCATCAGTTTCGATCTTTTTTCGATACTCACCGTTCACTTGGTAAATATATTTCAGCTACCCGAGGACAAGGGGCAAAGGTGATGAATACGGTACAATCATGATATCCCCTATATATTTGTTTTCCAAAAAGTATCGTTCAAGTGTAGTCCGATGATTTCCGTAATGACCACAAGATAACTGATATCCCAGACTCATTACATTTGAAATAAAATCCAACGAGAGAGAGAGAGAGAGGAGGGAAGAGGCAATAAATATATGAATCAACATTTCAGCAGACAAATCAGGCCTACCCCAATAACACAGGAACACCACTTACATTCCATTATCTTTAGTCTGGTGTTTCATATCGTTTCGTGAAAAAAGGGGCAATGAATGCATTAGTGTAGCCTAATCATTACTAATGTTATGATAACCGCGTTGCCTAACTATACGAGTACTTTCTCGCGGAGAGATGCGAGGAACAGCGAGCCGGTATGCTAGCGGCCGTGTGTGGCCATGTTCGCTGTGTAATTGACATCGATGACAAAATCTCGTGGACGGAGAAGGACCCGGCTCTTCGGGAATTCAGAGGCGAACACTTGAAACACTTTGAAAAGGCGATTTTTTTCTATGTTTATCTTATTTGTTTATCTTTTTTTTTTGTCATCATCATCTTTGATTTTACTATCATGAAGTAATTCTATTTTTATTATCATTACAACTGTCATCATTATTATATTATCGTCATTATCATAACATCATTGTCATTGTTATAATTATCTTTAATATTATCATCATCGGTAATTTCATCATTATCGTCATTACTATTGTTAATCATTTACATTTTATCTTCAAGCTAATATCAGCTACTTTCATTTATTCGAAAAGTTGACACGGAACAAGAGCGGAGTTGCGTTATTATGCCTTCATGTCAGTGATAATATTCTCTCTCTCTCTCTCTCTCTCTCTCTCTCTCTCTCTCTCTCTCTCTCTCTCTCTCTCTCTCTCTCTCTCTCTCTCTCTCTCTCTCTCTCTCTCTCTCTCTCATCATTATCACCATCATCATCACCCATGCAACATTTTCAGATTTCGATTATTTCTACAAACTACCATTTTCATATAGCCTACTATGATTATTCCAGCCTCTGCCTAAAAACCTCAGCTGAAGGAAGGAACTCTGTCAAAACTGTGTTCGAGTCTAGTGAAATTCGTCTTGCCCAAAAGTTCACCTCTGAACGAAACTTTGTGGTTTCAGAACATTTCCAAACCTTCGTCACTGTATTGAAAGGGCTTCTCCACGTCATGTGACCTCATGTGGAGTCTATACTACACAAGTGAAGGCAACCCACAGGGTATTATATTTTCTTACCTCATTTTAATTATCATTAGATACATTGACTCATCATTGTGTAAAGTGTGAAAGCCACCAACAAGGCTGTGTGTAAAGGTTGAAAAAAAAATCACAAAAAATCTTAAAGGTAATATTACATAAATGTGCATCGATGTACCAATGCAGCATGTAAGCCTGTTACACGACCACACTCCCTGCACATGACTCAGTCAGTCAAGCCCCACCCACTTTCCATGACGAAGGAAGTCGATCATGCATTTTACGCAGTGCATGCGAATGTTTACGTAAAATAAAAGAGATACAAATTTTCGTTTGGTTATAAATTACCTCCACCAGTAAGGAAATAATGAATTAGCGAAGCTACCGAAAGGGGGCCGGGACCAACATGCCAGACTGCCGCGAATGGACGCTAATGATTGGCTGCACGTCCCCCGTAATAACCAATCATAGTCATCGTTACAAATGGCGAAGTTTATTCACCATATTCCACATCTATGTAAGAGCTAAAAGTGACCGAAGATGGTTGCTAGGCGTTTAAGTATATATGTATATATATCATATATGTATATATATATATATATATACATATATATATATATATATATACATATATACATATATATATATATATATATATACATATATACATATATATATACATATATATATATATATATATATATATATATATGTGTGTGTGTGTGTGTGTGTGTGTGTGTGTGTGTGTGTGTGTGTGTGTGTGTGTGTGTGTGTGTGTGTGTGTGTGTGTGTGTGTGTGTGTATGTGTGTGTGTGTATGTGTGTGTGTATGTGTATGTGTATGTGTGTGTGTGTGTGTGTGTGTGTGTGTGTGTGTGTGTGTGTGTGTGTGTGTGTGTGTGTGTGTGTGTGTGTGTGTGTGTGTGTGTGTGTGTGTGTGTGTATATGTATATATATATATATATATATATATAAATATAAATATATATATATATATATATATATATATATGTATATATATATATAACTATAATTGTACAAAATACCTTGTAAGTCCTTTACTATAAAGATTACCTCTTGGCTGAATAAAATCAACTACAGCTAACTAAAACGAAACCTCACTTATTTTGACCAAAGCAATTGAAATTCTCTTAATCATCGGGCTCACATGACTCTTAGCTGAAAGAAATCACTAGGCGACATATAAATAGACCATGTAAAGTGTGCCACACAGCGTGAGACAGACCAATATACCTATCAATTATAAAGACCGCTTCACACTGAGCCGATCCTGGTCAACCTCTGTGAGTTCGATTAGAAACGATTTCGGTTAAGAAAACATTTCCCACGAACCTTCAAATGTCAAATTACTTCTGCGTCATCTACTGAGGAGCAGAATGATAAACTAAGTTGAACTATACAAATGGTTAGATACACTATTGAAATGCTCCTAGGGAAATCTAGAATACTGTAAGACAAGTCTATTAGCTACTCAGATTCATAGCAATTGAAGAAAATCTTCCCAGTGTGGAGAGGGTGTGTTTTGTGGTAGACCGATGTGCTTCGTATAGCTTCGACTCCGCTCCGCGAGTACAAAGCCTGTTAGACCCTTACGGGCGACGGCTCACCTCAACTCGTTCTGACTGTCCGATCACATAGGACAAAGGTAACGGCTTCCACAGCGGTTAGGTGCCTCCTGGGGTATTTTTTTCCGACACCACTTTTTTCTTTTATCGGTTCCCTATTTTTTTCCAGAACTTAGTTAACCTAACCTAACCAAACCTCATCAACCCCTTTGGGTTTATCTACCGCAGTCTTGGTGTCGGGAAAACAAAATTCATCTGCCTCCAGTTGTTAATTCTTCACTTAGACCAACGCGGGATTAAATCCTGTTGATGAATACAAATACAGCAAGAACAAAGGCAGGATGGGGTAATCTCTTCTCTGAAGTTTGGTGCTCTGAAACCTTAATTCTGGCTTATAACAGATGATTCTATTAAAACCCTGAGAGAACATTATCGTAGCCAAGGAGATTATGAGGGGCCAATGGCAGGTATCTGCTTGTGGCGGCCCTGCAAGATGGTAGGATAGAAACGCTGGTATGATATAACACCCGTAACAATCGAGCTACAAAATGGACACCGAAACTGTCCATTTTCAAAATCCGGGAATCCCCTTATCTCAACCAGGTGCAACCCTGAAAGGCTGATATTCAGTCTCCGGAGTGGGCCCAGAATATTTCTCAATTAATTTCAGCTGTATTTTCTTCCAACATTTTACACGTGAAGAGCTGGCAACCGGCGATTGCTCCCCTCCTCCCACAACGACAAGTCGGTAACACAGAAACAGTCCTACACCAATACACCACGGAAAAAAAGTCCAACTTTATTCACAGAGACATCTGCGGGAGGCCCTAGGGACTGTTGCCAGTTGTTCTAGGGCTGCGGGTTTTCCACGCAATGGAACTTGAGGCAATAATTATCACCACTGGTGGATGAAAAATCTGCATCAGTCTCTCTCAACCATTTTCAACACCAGCATTATACGACACACTAGGGATGTAAGTTGTGATATGATGTTGTCTGGGGCTTAACACGTGATAGAATGATGTTATTTGCAACCGTCCCCCCCCTACCACCCCTTTCCCCTCACCCTCTCCCCCATAATACTGTTGCAGAAGCCTTGTTGTTGTTCACTGTACGTTTCGTTTAAAGGGGAAATGTGCATTGATTAGTTTAGCGCGCGTTAGCAGTGCATAGCTAATGCTTAGTAGAAATGAATACTTATCGACGGCAATGAGTGTTTACAGACGTAAATTTGCGGACTAGTGCGTGGGTTGGTGCGTGGGTTATAAGCCTGTATATGTATGTGCGAGATTCACCATGATCTTGAATCACGTGTTGGACTCGTGATCAACAGCTATTACCCTCCTGCATGAGAGCTCAGAGCTCGTATGACCGAACTATGGGTAATATTGTGACCTTACACGCACACACACATAGACACACACACACACACACACACACACACACCCTACTCCCCGCCCACAAAATTTGGAGTGTCGGCTCGCAGCACAGTGATATTGAAATTATTTCAGCCCTAGAGAGGAATCAAACCCGGATTGCTGAATTAGCGATTGCGAACGGAACCACTGCGCAGTTTAGTGTGTGCGTGCATGCGCGCGTGCGTGCGTGCGTGCGTGTGTGTGTGTGTGTGTGTGTGTGTGTGTGTGTGTGTGTGTGTGTGTGTGTGTGTGTGTGTGTGTTTGTATGTGTTTGTGTGATTCACCATGATCTTGAATCACGTGTTGGACTCGTGATCAACAGCTATTACCCTCCTGCATGAGAGCTCAGAGCTCGTATGACCGATCTATGGGTAATATTGTGACCTTACACGCACACACACACCCAACTCCCCGCCCACGTGAGTTCGAGTAACACCCCGCAGCGCAGCGATACTGAAATTATTTCAGCCCTGGGCGGGAGTCGAACCTGGACCGCCGTAGTGGCAGGCGAGATCTTTAACCACAGCGCCACGAGGTGTGTGTGTGTGTGTGTGTGTGTGTGTGTGTGTGTGTGTGTGTGTGTGTGTGTGTGTGTGTGTGTGTGTGTGTGTGTGTGTGTGTGTGTGTGTGTGTGTGTGTGTGTGATATGCGCGTGTATTTTTCACGTGTACATCCTCGTATGCACGTGTATGCGTATGTGCATATAGGTCTAAATGTGCGTACATGCGCATGACATTTTCCTCACTTACGTCCGGAAACTGGAGGACCTCGATGGGAAAGCCTCTTCTTTCGAATCAACCAAAACAAAAACTATAAATCACGTCACAAAGTTAAAGGGGTTGCTGACAATGAAGGATAATGCATGAAAGAAGAGATTACCTAACGAGGTTTAAGTATCGGATTTTCCTGAAGATATCCACTCTGTACCATGTTTGGAACAGAAGACATAGCACATAAAGAAAAGAGACTATTTAACACGCTAATAGGCCGGGGCACGCTTTGCATAATTTGTAGTGTTAGATATACTGTAAATAAATACATATATATATATATATATATATATATATATATATATATATATATATACATATATAAATATCTATATACTTACATGCGTACATATATACACATATACATATATATAGTAATGAATTATGTATGTATGTATGTATTTATGTATGTATGTATGTATGTATGTATGTATGTATGTATGTATGTATGTATGTATGTATGTATGTATGTATCTATATATAAATATATATATATATACATATATATATGTACACTTAGAAGAGCTTAGACACAAAATAATTTATGATACATCCGCATTTACTGTTCGCTAAAAATGAATCAAAAATGTTTTCATAGATTCTCTTGACAACAATATGTTATCGTGTTGGCTGGCGACATTTACGTCGATAATATACATATTTTTACAGAATATTCGGATCCTAGCAATTGAACCCCATCGAACAAATACAAACCATATCAAAATGAATTTTCACCAAAAATATTGCGACATGTAACAGCGTTTATATAATACTTAACATGGATATTATAAATGTTTATATAAAACGTTTTCAGGTGAATTTAAATTCACGTAACACTTTAGCTATTTCTCATTATCATAATCCCAACATCAATTCGTATGATATTAGATACATTATTCTATACGTTACCCCGAACTCCTACATTTGTTATTGAAGAAATCTAGCCACAACTGGCATCCCTCCCCAGCCTCTTCCATACTACTACAGTAAAATCATGCCTGTAGGCCGCTTTAACAGGGATATATGCATTATAGTACTTGCATTATAGAAGCCATAGAGTGGTAAGGTGATAAGGATAAACACACAGAACAGTAAGAGGATTTTGTTCCCAGGTTTCGTCCCGATCAAAACTTCTGAGGAAGAATTCATCCCCACTGTTCTATATTTATCTCTCCACCTTATCAATGATTACAGATTTTGTGTCGGCTACGAATAGGTTTTTCTGTGGCGGAATGGAAGAAACCTTTGTTGAGCAGTGTGACTTTAAATGTTTGATTGCCGAATGAACAATGCCATGCAGGATTCAAGGGATGAAAAGGGTCAGATTAATAAAGAAATCAGACTAGAACTGGCCAGAAATATCTTGTCTGCAGAAACTGTCTTGCTTTACACATGTCTATGGGACTTTCAGTACGTCACCGTGTGTCTGGGGTGAAACCATTTGATTAGAGATTTTGTATAATGACTAGTCAATTGAGAAAACAAGACCATACTTGAGACAACTTCGTTCAGAATCTATAGAGCTTAATAAAATCACCTGGCTCTAACAAGAACAAATATCTAAAGAATATGCCACAGGAATGATGTTTTCATGCGAAAATCGAATAAAACATATTAATCTGTTTTCCCTAAAAAAGCGTATACTCAGAGGTGACTTGATACAGGTTTTTAAGATTCTAAAGGGAATTGACAACTTCTAGAGTGACAAAATTTTCACACTTAATGAGAATTAGACAAGAAACAATGGTCTCAAACTGTCAGGGAATAGATATAATTAGGAAGTGGGTAGAAAAAACTTCAACAACCGTGTAGTTAATGAGTGGAATAAACTTCCTGCAGAGGCAACGCAATGTAGTTCAGTTCGAAACTTTAAGAATCGTTTAGATAAACACCTAAGCAAGATGCTGTGATGACTATCATTTATCTTATATTATTTGTTTATTTGTTTTGTTATCATTTGTCTGTTTATTATCATTTACTTTATTCTCATTTATTATTAATTATATGTCAATTTATTATTATTTACCATTTACCTGTTTGTTTATTATTTAACCATACCTATGTATTTATATATTTATTCTATTCAATATTACTTAGATTATATTTTCATTTATTTATATTGTATTTTCATTTATCTATCTATTTATTCATTTATTTATTAATCTATTTTATATATATATATATATATATATATATATATATATATGTATATATATATTTATATTTATATATATATATGTGTATATATATATATATATATATATATATATATATATATATATATATATATATATATATGCAATAAAAACACTAGGAGCGTGTGTTCACAAATGCGTAAGTAACCACTAGGAAAAGTAAATTAACGAAGCAGAGCGCTTTCGTATAATTACATCTTCAGTGCAGATACAAAGAAGGAATTATAAAATGAAGAAACAAGGTACAGAATATATGACATAGTGAAGAGGGCATTCGGAGAGGTAGTGGAAGAAGTACACGTGACGGACGTTTGGGCTGTCCTGGTAGCCGTCCCATACTTGTTGGCTACCAGGACGGCCCAAACGTCCGGCACGTGTACTTCTTCCACTACCTCTTCGAATGCCCTGTTTACTATGTCATATGTTCTGTACCTTGTTTCTTCATTTTATAATTCCTTCTTTGTATCTGTACTGAAGATGTAATTATACGAAAGCGCTCTGCTTCGTTATTTTATCTTTCCTAGTGGTTACTTACGCATGTATATATATATATATATATATATATATATATATATGTATATATATATTTATATGTATATATATATTTTTTTCGACCTAGTTATGGACCAAAAGGTCTCCCGTCGGCATGCTTCGCCTTTGCAATTCTTTGTAAACAATTAAGTTTTTCTTTAATCAACCACTTCTGCACCAGATGATACTTTTCCTTCCATGACGGCTGCCGTTAGCCCATTATATGCACCTTCAAGGCTATTTACACGATCAAACGGTTTTTCAAACAAGAGTTTGAAGTGATGTTTCACCTTGTGAATAGGGCAGCCTATTTGGTTGTCAAACACGTTTGACAAAAGTGTTTGACAACCAAGTACCGCATTCACACGGTCAAACACCACTTCAAACATTTATTTGACAAACCGGGTTAGACAAACAGTTTGACCGTATAAATGGCGTTTTCAAACCTATCCCACACACCTATCCCTAGTAGAAAAAGGGTTAAATACTACTTCGGGGTGACCTTTCCGTACCAGACGGCACTTTACCTATGACACTGAATGCCGTCAGACCAAAACTCACCAACCCACTGCCACGAAATGGTGAGAAAGAAACTCAATGTAGAGGTTGCCTTCCCGCCTGGTCACGGCTCTTAGGAACCGCAAGAAGCTTACAACGGGTCCCTGACATCGAACTCACAACTACCTACTCATGAGACTGACACGGTATCCACAAGGCTACCGAGCGGCCACCAAGCTATTTCATTCAATCCCGTGCAACCTCAATCCCCGTCCTCTCATTTGCTAAAGGGTTGTTTGTTGATCAAATACCAATCCACAACACGAACATATTTCACAAGCGGTATTGTTTGAATATGTATTATGTTATCTGAAGGCTTCAGGCTAATAAGCTTATTACTAATCCAGCATTTCTTTTCATTTGCTTTGCTTCTGATCCCTTCAATACCGTGTCACACTTTGTTGGTTTTATGCTGGGTGAAAACAGACGATTTTCTGCAAAAGAGGGGGCACAGTCTCCGGCGTCGATCGAAATTCCTTCCGTGCGGAGTCTGACCAGCGCTTCTATTCATGGAGACAATTTTGTGCCGATGTTGTGAAGTGACAGAGGAGGAACAAGAGAGATACATGGAGGCTGGGAGAACGGAACGATGAGACAATAAAAAACTAAAAAGGTTCTGCATTACTTTTGTTGTAATTATTATCATTAGTATATATTTTTTTCTATTTATTTATTTATCATTATCATCATTTCCATTTATTCATCAATTATTATTAATACCATTTTATTTGTCATTTACTTATGTATTAACTTTTTCTATTTACTCATTTATTTTATTTTATTTCATTTATTTATTTATCTATTTTTTGAGTGAAGAATAATGCAGTGAAGACTATATATGGGCTAAGGTGCGTTTTGCTCGGTGCTCAACGATGATCGTTCACGGCTCAACGATGATCGTTCACGGCTCAACGATGATCGTCAAATGATTGTCTAGAGCACTAATTCTTTATATTTGAGTGGGCTGGGTTTTTTTTGAGCTGTGGTAGTAGGCTAACAATCGCACCGAACGAAACGTATCTTTAAACTGCCCGAAATCGCGTGTTCTCAAATTAAATCAACTCAAATCAAGTCACCTGTTCTCAGCCAGAATGAAACCAGCAAAAAGCGTCACTGAGTAACGATCCAAGATACTCTGTTTCAGTGAAGGAAATATAGCCTGAGAATGCTCTAAGGGCTACTAGCTTCATTGTACGTTATCATACATGTTATGTGTAATCACCGGTAGTGTTAATGGCTGATTCTATGAGGAACTGGAAGCGTTGACGTGCGTGAAATAAGTTAGAAGGTTAGAGGGTGAGGAGCCTACGCTAGGAGGCGCGTAAATCACCTTTGCCCTCTGTGTATGCGCTTTAGGGACTCTTGGGACAGGTAACAGGCACTGCTGGGAATCGGAGAGTAGTGCGGGATTCGAAGTAACAATTAAGTGAATGCGAGACCAGTATGTTTCCGATTACGTCACCAGTGCACTTGGCAATGACGGCCTTCAACGAATCGGTGGTATTGTGGGTGCGTTGATGGTTCTCCTCTTACAAAGGATTACAAAGGCGGAGCATACCGACAGGAGACCTTTTGATCCATATCTAGGTCGGATGTGAAAAAAAAATCATATTAATAATAAAATAATAAATAAAAACTATAATAATGTAAATAACAAATAAAATACATAGATAGATGCATAGGTATAGTTAAATAATAAACAAACAGGTAAATAGTAAATAATAATAAATTGACATATATCTAATGATAAATTAAAATCAGACAGACAAAAGATAACAAAACAAAAACAAATAATATAAGATAAATTATAACCATTACAGCATCTTCAACAATGCTCCAAACGTAGTACTCCAGGGACATTTAGGTTTAATAAGGAAATAACAAGAACTAGTTTACCAAAAGAGTGGCCAATGAATGTAGTGTAGTGAGCGCTGAAACTATTGGTTATTTTAAGAAAAGATTTGGTCATTTTATTGATGGGGATGATAGGTGGTAATAGAAATGGAACTTCCTAGTATATGCCCTACGGTCTCTTGTAGTCTCCTTCATATTATATGTTCTCATGTTAAGGTATTCAAGTCTGGTAAGTCTGAAGGTCATATGTTGGGTGTCACACGATCAAAAAGATTGCCCGTCATCTATTCTTGGGTCGCATAAAGTTTTTGAGGTGATAAGTTTTGTTGAAGTATCTAAGTCTTCCATTGCTTGTTCTTTCTTTCTAGGGTTTAACAACTCTTTGAAACACTTCAGCCATCAGTATTGATTCTAAGAAAAGAAATGGGGTTCCATGAGGTATCCTTTGCTATTCACCATACCTAAAGGTGGTGCTATCATGCTACTTGGTTTTGCAGCTTGGTTGAGTAGAAATGACATCGTTACAATTTTTTTTTTTTTTCCAAATGTCAAATTATCCTTGCGTCATATAGTGAGAAACTGGATGACGAACTAAGAGAAGTTAAACCTAGAATACGAATGTTAGACTGTAAATTATTAACTTTCCCAGTATCCAACCCCCCCCCTTCTCCTCCTCCTCCTCCTCCTCATCTTCCTTCCCTCCCTTTTCTCTCCCCGTTCCCTCCTTTCCCCTTATTCAATCTCAAGCATTTGTATCTCAACTTGTACTTGAAAAAGCTGTAATAAGCGAAACGTCGTACAAATAAAGGCTCCGTCCTCATATGGTGTTTATCTCGTCAATTATTAACCGAAGTCGTTTTTGTCATACGAAGTAGCGAAAGCATATAGCATCCTAGTGAGAAATGTGTAATATGCAGCCATTTTAACATTATCACAGTTTTTGGAAATTTGTTGAACATCACCCTGGGGATACCAAAAGGATTCGAACATAACCACCTGTCAATTTATACCTTGTTGACTAACCGCTTTGATTGGATAAGCCGATTTTTCTGTGTCTTCTAGGACATGAACTGACCTTTCCTCATTGCAAAAACAGAAACATATATAATCAATTTAAAAGGAGCAATATGAAAAGAAAAAAAATCCTCGAAATACTCTATGTACTATGTACATACGGATTCACAAATTCCTTTGGGGGACAGACCTGAATAAGTACATCTCACCACAGGAAAGAAGAAAAAAAAAATACTTATCAAAAATCACCACGTGACGTGTCCCTGACGAACACACAGGAAAAGCAGCGCCCCAGTCACGCCCTTCTTCCAATCAGGAGTTACCCGCCTTTCCCTCCGAAAACCCTGATTTCCCGATTTTGTGCGGCTTCCTAGATTTCCTTTTAAGGGAGGGAGGGAGGTATGAAGGAAGGAGTGAGGGAGGAAGGAATGAAGAAAAGGAGTAAGGGAGAGACAGATAGACACACAGACAAGGATAGACAAAAACAGACACAGATAATCAAACAAAAATGCAGAGATAGGGAGTGAGAGAGAGAGAGAGAGAGAGAGAGAGAGAGAGAGAGAGAGAGAGAGAGAGAGAGAGAGAGAGAGAGAGAGAGAGAGAGAGAGAGAGAGAGAGAGAGAGAGAGAGAGGAGAGAGAGAGAGAGAGAGAGAGAGAGAGAGAGAGAGAGAGTATTGCCTTCGATATGTGAGTCACCCCGTTCCATTACAAGAGAGAGAGAGAGAGAGAGAGAGAGAGAGAGAGAGAGAGAGAGAGAGAGAGAGAGAGAGAGAGAGAGAGAGAGAGAGAGAGAGAGAGAGAGAGAGAGAGAGAGAGAGAGAGAGAGAGAGAGAGAGAGAGAGAGAGAGAGAGTGGAGAGAGAGAGAGAGAGAGAGAGAGAGAGAGAGAGAGAGAGAGAGAGAGAGAGAGAGAGAGA
>NC_134787.1:32717224-32719724 GCF_046742065.1 Oratosquilla oratoria
GATTAAAGAAAAAAATAAGGAAATAACAGTGGATGCAATGACAGAATGGGAATCAGTATAGGGAAGAAATGGGAATAGGATGAAAGGGGAACAAGAATGGAAACAGGCGTCAAAATAGTCGTGGATTCGGGCAGGCATTGGGATTGCGAACAGCCATGAAATAATTGTAGCAATGGGATGAGAAAATTAGAATATACAAAAAATAACAATAATGTTTATAACATTAATAATGCTAATAATAATAACACACGGGAGGTAGCCAAAAGAAAAAGGCATAAAAACCATTCCCACCCATTCCATCCTCTATATACTCCACTCCCCTCCACCCTCTTCTCTCCCTCTTATCTTGGCACCTCCTGGATGACGGGTCATCCCTGCATCTTGTCCACTGCCCTTGGTCAGAAGCAGTGTCACAAGACACAGCACATCCACAGCAAGGCCGCTTCATTAATTCGGCGACCCCCCCTCTCCGTCCCCTCATGCAGAAAATGAGAAGACGGGGAGAAAATTCCTTCGGGCTGCGTCAGTTTATTTCTCATACATACTCCCTCACCCCCCAATCCATCACCCACTCCCCCTCATGCATCACAGCATCATCCATACACAACCCTTCTCCATTCACCCCTATCTTCTGTCCTCTCCCGTCCTTCCTCAACAGACATCCTTACATTTTCCTATATCTTTCTCACATATCTGTCTTACCACAAAGATCTGATCTACACAACCCCTACTTGTCCTAAACCCACACTGTTCCTCACCAATTACTCCCTCTGTTCCTCTCCTAATCCTCTCAATCAAGACCCTCCCATAAGCCTTCCCAACTACACTCAACAAGCTGATCCCTCTGAAACTACTACACTCACACTTGTCCCCCTTTCCCTAGTAAAGTGGAACTATACAAGCACCCCTCCAGTCCTCTGGCACTCTACCCTTTCTTAAAAAAACATTAAATAACCTCACCAGCCAGTCAACCATAACTGTACCTCCTTTTTTCAGACATTCTGCATGGCATCCATCCGGACCAGGTGCCTTACCTGCTCTCATCATCTTAACAGCTGCCTTCACTTCATCCTTCCTTATTTCTCCTCCATTTTCCTCACTCATCACTGTCATTTTCTTAGTGCTTTCCACTGCAACTATCTTTCCCTCCCTATCCTGATAATGATAATAATGATGATAATAATAATAATAATAATAATAATAATAATAATAATAATGATAATAATGATAATAATAATAATAATAATAATAATAATAATAATAATAATAATAATAATAATAATAATAATAATAATAATAATAATAATAATAATAATAATAATAATAATAATAATAAAAATAATAATAATAATAATAATTATAATAATAATAATAATGATAATAACAATAATAATAGTAATGATAATAATAATAATAATAATAATAATAATAATAATAATAATAATAATAATAATAATAATAATAATAATAATAATAATAATAATAATAATAATAATGATAATAACAATAATAATAATAATAATAATAATAATAATAATAATAATGATAATAATAATAATAATAATAATGATAATAATGATAACAATAATGATGATAATAATAATAATGATGATAATAATAATATTGATAATAATAATAATAATGATAAAAATAATAATAATAATAATAATAATAATAATAATAATAATAATAATAATAATAATAATAATAATAATAATAATAATAATAATAATAATAATAATAATAATAATAATAATAATAATAATACAATAATAAAAGCAAGCTAATAATGATGAAATATATTGATAATGATAATGATAACCATATTAATGAATCAGCAATAATAACCAAATAAATGAATCAATAGTAAAATACAAATATATCAAAAACTGGAATATGCGGCAGCAGAGAAGGTCGCAAAGGAAGAAAGACAGGAACGTGTCTTGAAGAACGGGAATGAGGAACGTGAGAGAAGGACTGTGAGGAACGAGGGGGAGCAGAGGGAGGGAGAGGGGAAAGAGAGGTGAGGGAAGAGAGAAGGGAGGAGGGGAGGGAGGGAGAGAGAGAGGGGAGGGAAGGAAGGGGGAGAAAGCGAACAAGGAAAAAACTGGTAAGTGACGAGATCAAGT
This sequence comes from Oratosquilla oratoria, assembly GCF_046742065.1. Classification (NCBI taxonomy): domain Eukaryota; kingdom Metazoa; phylum Arthropoda; class Malacostraca; order Stomatopoda; family Squillidae; genus Oratosquilla; species Oratosquilla oratoria. The sequence goes on from NC_134787.1 coordinate 32,719,354, forward strand.
TACGGGAAGGAAAGAAACGAGAATAAACACAGGAAAAGAATGGAATGGAATTGCGCTCGTAAGGGGAGGTGACGGAACAAAAATGGAAAAAAAAGACGAAAAGAAAGAAAGAAAGAAAGAAAAAGAGAAAAAATAATAAGGGGACAAGACGTCCAGTCAATGCTCACTATACCCAAAGAAAACGCTTAATAGTATATATATATATATATATATATATATATATATATATATATATATATATATATATATATATATATATATATGTATATATATATATACATATATATATATACATATATATATATATGTGAATATATATATATATATATATATAACACATGAACAATATGAAGAAAAAGTACGTATATATG
>NC_134787.1:32732224-32739724 GCF_046742065.1 Oratosquilla oratoria
TATTTAAGACAACATCAAAGGAATCATTCATTCCCTTGATGATGTCTTAAATAGACGAAAACTTTTGGACTACTTTTCTTATTTACCAGTTTTTTTTCTGCACATATATATATATATATATATATATATATATGTATATATATATATATATATATATTTATATATATGTATATATATATATATATACGTATATACCTGTATATATACGCATATATATATATATATATATATATATATATATATATATATGTGTGTGTGTGTGTGTGTGTGTGTGTGTGTGTGTGTGTGTGTGTGTGTGTGTGTGTGTGTGTGTGTGTGTGTGTGTGTGTGTGTGTGTGTGTGTGCATATGTATGTATATATATATATATATATATATGTATATATATATATATATATATATATATATATATATATATATATATATATATATATATATATATATATATATATTTGGATGATGGAGAACATAAATACAGGGGAAGGGACGGAACCTTAAACACTCTAACGTTCCGTTTGCGTAGAACTTCTTCAGAGAGTGTGCGGAAAACTATAATTGTAATCTATGTACTAAACTTAGTTATCTTGCCGGATACTTGGGAAAGGTCGTTTTCTGGCGTGTTCTAGAATTAGAGTACTAGTTTGTTTTGCTAAATTGATAAATCCTCCTCGATGGTTCGATGAATTCTTAGTTGAAATATCCTGATTCTACAATTATTCTACTAAATTTATCAAAACCTTTATGCAGCACTTCTGCTCCTCTCCAGTTTGGTAAATGATCGAATTTTTCCTCATGAACTACTAGAGAATTAGACGTCCTATGTGCTTTTAGTTCGTTTTTATGTTCATAAATTCTTTTATTTAATCCCCTTGATGACTCGCCATAATATGCCATTGAGTAACCATTGCACGGGATTTTTGTATACGACACTGTTTTCGGAATTGGTTCTCTTTTCGGAAGTCTTTACCAAATCATCTATTCCTTTCTTCCTCCGAAAAGAGGAGGAAAAACTGATACAATTACAAGATGGTCACCACCTGTTGTACTATAGAGGTAAGGACAAAGAAAGATCTATTGGAGTAAGATACTTGATAAACCGAGAGGTTGCTGGTAACATAGTCAAGTTCAGTAGTTTATCAGACAGAGTAACTTGGACTGTGATTAGACTGTAAAAGGTACACTTCAAAAATAATACAGGTTTATACACCAACTTCACAGAGTTCAGACGATGAAATTGAGTCCTTCTCTGATTATTTAAGTCAGGTAATGCATCAAGAAAAAAGTAAGTACACGTTGGTAATAGGCGACTTTAATGCTAAAGTGGGGAAGAGGATGGGGTATGAGTCGTGCATTGGGAAGTTTGGAGTAGGTAAAAGAAATGACAGATGCGAGATATTAGTCAAATTTGCAGAGAACTACATCATAAGGATAATGGACACCTTCTTCCAAAAGCGTGTAGGTCGTAAATGGACCTGGAGAAGTCCAAATATAACAACAAAGCACGAAGCAGTTTTCATATTAGATGAAAGCAGGATCGTTAATAATGTTATGGTGATAAATAAAGTCAACATAGATAGTGACCATAGAATGGTAGGTTGCACTTCTAAATTCAGTTTCAGAGCCAAGAGAAATAAACTAATTAAAAAAAAAAAAAAAAAAAGCCTTGCAAAGGTTAAGGATAATGATAAGAAATTTCAGTTAGAAATTAAAAATAGATTCAAAGCTCTAAGAACTAACGAGGACAATCGAAGATATAATTTTGAATTTAGTGAACATCATTAGGGAATCGGCAGAGAAACCAGGAGATACAAAAAGTACTAGAGTAGACAAATTCTCCAAAGCTAAAAATTATCTAATTCAAAGAAGAAGGACCATGCAGCTTAAAAGCAGGAGAGACGAACTAGAAGGAGTAGAACCAAGCAAGCTTATCAACAAAAAGCAGAGATTAGAGAAGAAAAAGCGAAACATGGATAAAATAGAGGAAACTATTCGGAAATGTAAAGGCATTAAAGGAAATGAGCGCAGACATCCTTTAGAAAGACAGCAAATTATATGTTTGAGAGATAGAAATGGAGAGATCATTAAATGTAGAGACAGAATGGTAAAAAGAATAGAAGAATTTTACCAACAGCTTTACTCGTCGGAGACCTTAGTTAAGTCAGTAAATCCCTCTGTAGACGTTAGCAGTGTACCAGAAATTACAAAGGAAGAAGTAGAATTCGCTCTAAAAATACGAAACGACGAAAAGCATTTGGGGAGGATAGTATATCGATAAATCTTTTGAAAAACGCAAGGAAAGAAGTTCATATTAAGTTAGCTCAGTTGTACACCCAGTGCTTACGTCAAGAAAGCGTTCCTGACACAAGTCAATTGGACAAGTGAGACATTTTCCCTCCTCTCCGAAGTCTGAAAGCTCAGGTTGAGTCCCTCGGCGAGGTCGTGGTAACAGAGAATTGTTATCACATTAACTTTTGAAATATGTACTATTTATATTATTGACAATATTTGGATCCAATTTATATAGGCTTATATAGATTAGATCCATATATTATCAATAATATAAATAGTACATATTATAAAAGTTAATGTGATAATATTTGTCTTTACCATGACCTCGCCGAGGGACCCAACCTGAGCTTTCAGGCTTCGGAGAGGAGGGTAAATGTCTCATCTGTCCTATTTATACTCTGTATCTCAACTTGTTTGTACTCACTTTTCTGTACTCCTTGATAATGTGAATATATCACGAAAGCGCTCGGACTCCGTGTGCTTTTCCTCTTCCTAGTGGAATCTGCATATGTGTATATATATATATATATATATATATATATATATATATATATATATGTACATATATATATGCATATATATACATATATATGCATATATATACATATATATATACATATATATATATATATATATATTATATGTATGTATATGTATATGTATTTGTATATGTATGTATACATACATATATATATGTATATGTATACATACATATATATATGTATATATATATATACATATACACATACACACACACACAATCAAGAAATGTAGTATAATGGAATTTGGAAAAAGCAGAAACAGAATATCAGGACATTACAAAACTGGTACAAAGATCAGTGAAAGTGGCTTTTGACTACATGGATAAAGAAGTGGTAAAGAAAATATTGGTTACATTGATAAGACCAAAATTGGAATGCGCTGCGACACTATGAACGCCTAGTACTAAAAAGAACATAAAGAAATTAGAAAGAATTCAGAAAGCAACGACAAAGATGGTACCAACACTCTCCAATTTGAAACACGAACAAAGATTGGATAAACGCGAACTACCTACCCTGGAACAAAGAAGAGAAAGAGGAGACCTGGTAACCATATACAGAATTATGAAAAGGTTGGAAGTCCTTGACAGAGATGACTTATTAAAGTGGGATAAAAGAAAAACCAGAGGACACAAAAAGAAACATAAAAAAGAATAGTTACAGAAGAGATCTGAAAAAGAATAGCTTCCACACAAAGATTGATAGATATCTGGAACAAACTGAATGAAGAAACAGTGAGTGCAAAAAATATACAAGAATTTAAGATCAAACTGGATGCTTAAAGATACAAAAGCAGGTCACTACGAGCGTAGTTCTCTTCCCGTAAAATGCAACTAGGCCACTAGGTAAACACGTACACACACACACACACACACACACACACACACACACACACACACACACACACACACACACACACACACACACACACACACACACACACACACACACACACACACACACACACACACACACATACACACACACACACACACACACACACACACACACACACACACACACACACACACACACACACACGCATATATATATACAGATATATATATATATATATAGATATGTATATATATATATATATATAGATATCTCGCTATATATATATATATATATATGCACTTAGAAACGCTGAATACCTGAGCTTCAGTTTGATCCAATATTTGATCATGGTGCCCAAAGCACCTGAAATATCGTGTACGCACACAACATTATGTGTGCGCGCGGCACATTCATCGACGTGCACTTAACATCATCCACAACCGCATAATAATAATCAGGCACACTGACCTTGCGGAAGCTGGCTCGGTTCCAGGAAGGCACTTGACTCGTTAATTTGTGTGATCTCTGATATGTCCTAATGAGCGCAGAAGCTATCGGCAGAAGACGCGACTCTGAAGTGGAGCGAGCCAAGTCGAGCAGACCCACCCCCTTCCCCCGCCGCCAATTATCAGCTTCAAGCCCCTTTAGAACGATGACAAGTTTGACAGATTTTATCTTGGCTGACGGTACACGGTCCTTCTTCCTCTTCCTCCTCCTCTTCTTCTTCCTTTTCTTCTTCTTTCCTTTCTTCTTGCATGCATCTACTACGATGTCTTCCCTTATGCCATAGTATTGGCTGCGCCAGTTTCATGCAACTGATATACATATTTTTGATAGTAGTGCATTATTTTTTCGTGATTAAAAATTAGGCTCCTTTAGAAAAAATTAGGGGGTGGGTTGCTTCTCCTAGCTCTCATTGCTACTGCCCACGTCAAGTCATTCCTTTACCACCTCTAAAGATAGAAGATCTGGTATTTGATAACGGAATACTAATGTCCTTAAAGGCCCGAGCATCTTTAAAGATTTTCTTCTAGTTAACGACAAAGTTTCACCCTCAAATTACACTATATTTAAGCAACCCATTTCCTCTTCTTCCTCCTCTCTCACCTCCTCTTCATTTCTCGTTGCAAATGAAGTTTCTCTCTGACTTCACTATGCTCATTCGTCAGCCCTTTACCAATAGGATTTATAGCCCTCTACATTCACATTTTAGCTTTTTTTTCATTTTCATTTCAACTTTCCTTATATATAACACAGGCCCTTCTCGGACACTCCATCAACTTTGATCTGATTCCAGACCATAACCTTACTGATTTTCCTCATTAAGGATCGTTCCTTAAAATGACGGGGATTACCTATACCCATTAACGCAAACAACAACACCAGAGAATTTCATTCGACTCAAAAGTGGTCTTCTTGGGGTATTGAACCTTTCAAATGTTCTTCAAGTTTTATTTGCTTATTCTAGATGCCGCCAGGTGATTTGATTCGACCGAGGGAAACGTGCGGTGAAAAGGTCAAATCACTTGTGCATTCATTCTGGCTGTCACCTGGTGATTTCATTCCACCGAGGGACATCTTCTGCATGTATAAAGAATTAGAGAGCACATATCGCCAGTCTCATAAAGAAAGTGCCTAAGTCATTTGTCCATCTATTCAGGAAATCGAAAAAAAAAATCGTTTTTCTATTTTATAAATGTACGTAATGTTCCTCCTAACGTAGTTTTAACCTATTCAGAAACTATATAAAACATTTGGAATTGTACCACAAGAAGCAATGAAAAATTTATTTAGAAAAAAAAAAAAAATCCAGAAATTGACGAAAAATTACTTAGGCAATTTCTTTACGAGGGATACGAATTATATTCAATTACTTATTCAAATACTGTATATATTTATTATCGTATATCCACTGCGAAGTTCTGGAGCTCTCTTCACCCTGTCGACGATCTTAAGTTTGAAAAGAATCTGAGATCTCCTATACACCAGCACTTCGCTTCTGGTTTATTTTATCTTCTTTGTTCTCTTTTCCCTTTCAAAAAATGGTCTATGTGGTTATTCTATACATTGCTCTTTTTTCTATGGGATTTACAGCTCTCTGAAATACCTAAATAAAAATTCGCTTGTAATCCCATACTCTGTCCAGCATTTGGCCTTTCATACTATTTAATCTTCTATCAACTGATGTTATCTGTCTGAAGCCTTATGGTTGTACGCTGTATGCCACAGAAAATGCCATAGGGCTTTTGTAGGTCAACATGTTTAGTGTTTGAGCTTGTATGTGCGTTCTTCGGCACTACCGTTTGGGACCCTTGTCACACATACGCGACTCAAGTGAGTCAGTTTCATAACACAACTTAGATTACAATCTTATATTTTTCGAATCTCCAAATGTCAAATCACCTTTGCGTCACATATTGAGAAGCTGGATGACAAACTATGCGAATGTTATACTCATTGTTGATTTGTCCTTAGGTATATCTAGAATACTATAAGCTAGTCTTTCAGCTTTTCAAATTCATATTTGATGAGAATCTTGAATATGTGACGGGGGTATAGGGTCACGAGGGCGGGGCTAAGTGACCCTTGTGCCCCGGAAGTCTTGTCCTCAACTGAAGAGAATCTGTAGACTTCGTCATCGAGCTGACGAGAATAATCAAAACAACGTCAACCTCTTCAGCTTGAAGTCCCGATCGAACTGAATAAAATCGTGTGTTATCCACCAATTGTTACTAACTTCCGGTGTGTGGGCTCTTCAGAATCTTTCTTCGAGCACCTAGGAGGGTCCCAGGATCTCCATAGGGAGCTCCGAACCCCTATAGGGAGCTCGCAGGCCTCTTATTGAGAACTACTGCACAGGGCGATAAGGAGATCTGTGGTTGTGTGTGGCTGCGAGACTATTTCCGTGGATAACAGGCGGCGACACTTCATTCCTTGTGAACCTCGCTGGTGGTCGAAGACTCTCGAATAACTGGATGAGGAGGCAAAGCCAGAAGGACCTAACTTCTCTCGGATTAAGACCGAAATCTAAATGTTTGTATTAGTTAGGACAAGACTGAATGGCAGAGAGTGGAGATCTCAGAACTTGGTTGTGGTATCCTTATCCTTATGAAAGGAATTCGAGCTTCGAATTCTCTGAACGATTGGGATAAGCCTCGATTGGAGTTCCTGCCACTGGAAGTACCTGCGCAAGACTTGTGCCCGCGTCTTCAAGGCTCTGGAGATCCTTGTCTTGATATAAGAACATGAGAATTGGGCTCGCGAAGAGGCTTTGGAGTCGCGTTTGAGGGCCTTCGGCGAAGTCTCCTGAGGATCACGGAACGCCACTGGTGAGGTCGTGTGTCAAACTGGGAAATACTTGGTGGTACCGGAATGACACGCCTTTGCTCCCGAATGCGAGCAGGCAAATACACACACACACACACACACACACACACACACACACACACACACACACACACACACACACACACACACGCACACGCGCACGCGCGCACACGCGCACGCGCGCACACGCGCACACGCGCACACGCGCACACACGCGCACACACGCGCGCACACACGCGCACACACGCACACACACGCACACACACGCACGCACACGCACGCACACGCACGCACACGCACGCACGCACGCAAGCACGCACGCACACGCACGCACACGCACGCACACGCGCACACACGCACGCACGCACGCACGCACGCACACACGCACACGCACACACGCACACGCACACACGCACACGCACGAACGCACGAACGCAAGCGCACGCGTACGCACACCGCACACGCACACCGCACACACAATCCGCACACACACACACACACACACA
>NC_134787.1:32752224-32764724 GCF_046742065.1 Oratosquilla oratoria
AGGGTATTAGGATGGTTTGGACACATGGAAAGAATGAGTGAAGAAAGACTAGTAAAAGAGGTATGGAAGGCAGATGTGGAGGGAGTGAACATGAGAGGACGTCCTAGGATGAGGTGGAAGGATGGGGTGAAGGGGGCTTTGGGGAAGAGGGGAATGTCTGTTGAGGAAGGACGGGAGAGGACAGAAGACAGGGGTGAATGGAGAATGGTTGTATATGGATGATGTTGTGATGCATGAGGTGGAATGGGCGGGGGATGGGGGTGAGGTAGTATGTGTGAGCAAAATAATTTGACGCAGCCCAAAGGGATTTCTCCCCGTCTTCTCCTTTTATGTATTGGGGGACGGAGAGGGGGGTCGCCGATTTAATGAAGCGGCCTTGCTGTGGATGTGCTGTGTCTTGCGACACTGCTTCTGACCCAGGGCAGTGGACAAGGGGCAGGGATGACCCGTCATCCAGGAGGTGCTAAGATAAGAGGGAGGGTGGAGGGGTGTGGAGTGTATTCAGGGATGGAATGGGTGGGAATGATTTTATGCCTTTTCCTTTTTGGCTACCTCCCTTGTAAAGGGGAAAAAGATTTGGTATATGTATGTATCTATCAAGCCCTGTCTATATCTCCCTCATCATATTTCTCTCGCTCCCTCACGGTCCCCCCTCTCTCTCTCTCTCTCTCTCTCTCTCTCTCTCTCTCTCTCTCTCTCTCTCTCTCTCTCTCTCTCTCTTCCTCTCTCTTTTCTCCTCTCTCTCCTCCTGTAGTTCCTCCTCTATCCTTCTACTTATATAAATATCCAAGAGCCACAAGTTAGAGCCAGGATATGACGGCAGCTCCAGAGCATGGTGGGGTGGAGATAAATATGAAATAGGAGACTAGACTATTTAAAGTTCACTCAGGGCATTTACGCAAGCCTGATGTTAAGGTATACTTGGTGGATATTTGTAGAGAGAGAGATAGATATAAGTTCAAATATGTAGATGACCGCAGATGATACGCTTTAACAGTGAACGAAGGATAGGCACCTGTTGACCAAACAGGCTTATTTACTCATTTGTCTCTATGCAAAATTTTGGTTCGTGAGCAGTGTCCAGCATGTCAACATGCAGCCCAAGGCACAAAATGGATTTTATGACCCAAAGTAGACGTTAGTCCCCTCTTCTCTCTTCCCTCTGGCAGACATGGCAGCAGCCCAGGGTTAAGGAGTAGCTGGACGACGCCTACAACAGAATACTTGCCTTCTCTCCAGGAAACCGCCTAAATGCAATACATTCAAAGGCCTAATAGAGGAAATGACCCATCTATTAAGAACATATATAGATTCATCTCCCTACGCCCCGATGGTATTCAAAACGCTAGCTATCCTTCCACATTTTACATGTCAGAGGACCCACAGAAAATCTAAGCACTCTGAGAATGTCCAGGCATTGCAACGGAGGATGGACAAGTGGGAAAAGGAAGAAGTGGAACAACTGTTGATGGAAGCAGGGACCATCCAAGATAGACTCAACAAGGGCATAAACAAAAAGAAAAATCTAGAAGACAAAGCCAGAAATTTGGAAACAAAATGAAGCAGGGAAAGGTTGCGGCTCCCATGAGGTCGCTCGCAGGGGAGAATGAAGATCCTGAAGTTCTATCCCTAAACGAGGAAACGCTAAATATCCTGAAAGTAAAACATCCAAAAGCAAGACCAGCAAATCTGGACTCTAAATTCAGTGGTGACTACCTCCTACCCCACGAGGTAGTCTTTGACAGCATCACAAGAGAAAGGATCTGGAACCTTGCTCTACACACCCAGGGAGCGGCGGGACCATCGGGCTTAGATTTGTCTGGATGGAAATGTCTCCTTAGCACCAGCCTATTTGGAACGGCAGCGGGGGGACAGCAGGAGGCCATCGCTGGGTTGGCGAAGAAACTGGCGACTGAGGACTGTCAGCACCTGGAGGCATACACAGCGTGCAGACTTATCCCGCTGGATAAGAAACCTGGCTGTCGTCCGATTGGTATAGGCGAGGTGTTGAGAAGAATAATAGGAAAAGCCATCATGAAAGTCGCGAAGGAGGAGGTGCGAGAAACAGCTGACAACCTGCAGGTGTGCGCGGGGCAACAGGCGGGTTCCGAGGCAGCAGTCCACGCCATGAGAAAGATATTCGAGAAACTAGACTGCGAAGCAGTCCTATTAGTCGATGGATCAAACGCATTCAACAACTTAAATAGAGAGGCTACTATACACAACATCAAAATTAAATGTCCAATATTGGCCAGGTATGTGGAGAACACATACAGAGAACCTGCAAACCTATTTGTCACCAACAGGGTTGAAAAAAAAAAAAACGAAAGTGGAGATCATCAAATCCGCGGAAGGCACCACTCAGGTAACAAAAGAGGGGGGAAAACATCTCGGTGCAGTGATCAGCTCAGAATCCTTTAAAAAGCAATATGTTGAAGAAAAAAAAGTTAACGAATGGGTGGCGGAAGTTAGGCTTCTAGCTAACTTTGCAAAGACCGAACCGCAGGCGGCATATGCCGCATTCACATATGGTGTTAAACATAAGTGGAACTACATATTAAGGACGATACCGAACATCACCGATCTACTAAGACCCTTTGAAGAAACCATCAGAAATGAGCTAATACCGGCCATCACCAACGGACGGATAATAAACGAGGAGGAAAGAAAACTTACTGAACTTCCACCTAGAATGGGAGGGCTAGGCATTTCCAACCCGCTAAACCTTGCCGACATAAAACACCAAAACTCCATGAAACTCAGATCCTCCTTGACAAACAACATCATGTCACAAGATCAATGGAAGGAGACTAACTTGGAGGAAATTAGAGAAATTAGAAGAAACATTTCAGAGGGAAGGGAGGAGAGGCAGAAGGAGAAACTTCAAGCACTTCTAGCTCGGCTATCAAATTGTATAAAAAGAAAGTTGGGGCGTCCAATTGGCTGACAGTACTACCAATCAGGGCAAAGGGATCACCTTAAACAAAAAAGAATTCACGGATGCCATTGCCCGGAGGTACGGATGGACATTGGGAGGGCTGCCTAACAGATGCTCCTGTGGTGTACAGTTTACTCCAGACCATGCGATGATATGCAAGCAGGGTGGATTCATTTGCATGCGACATGATGAGGTAAGAGATCTCACTGCCCAAATGCTTCAGGAGGTGTGCAAGGATGTGACTATCGAACCAACATTACTCCCACTAGGAGGGGAGAACTTCAGATACCGCACGTCCAACACATCAGATGAAGCAAGAGTGGATGTCAGCGCAAGAGGTTTCTTTGACATGCGAATATTTGATCCGATGGCCCCCTGTTACAACAACCTAACTATTGAGGCATCCCACTCCCGGAACGAGTATGAGAAGATCAGGATGTACGAAGAGCGTATACAGAATGTAGACCAGGGCTCATTCACTCCTATAACCTTTACGACTTCAGGTGGGATGGGTCCTAGAGCAAAGGCATTCTACGCTCGGCTGGCAGAGGTGATGGCTGAAAAGAAACAACAACCAAAAAGCAGCATTGTTTCATGGATGAGATGTAGACTGTCATTCTCACTCCTAAGATCAGCCCTCCTATGCCTGAGAGGTACCAGGTCCCCACCGCCCAAATCAGCACATATACAAAACCTAGATTTTGAGCAGACGGTGGTTGACAGTAGGATAAATGAACTTTTGTATTAGGCATTATTAAAAAATAAATAGATAAATAAAAGGGTCGTCGACCACAGTCATTGGCGGGAGAGGGGCCAATGAACTGTGTCTGTGGGAGACAGATCCTGCTGCTTCCACCACACAGTTCCACGAGGATGGAGGTCGTATCAAATTGAAAAAAGTAGTAGTAGTAGTAGTAGTAGTAGTAGTAGTAGTAGTAGTAGTAGTAGTAGTAGTAGTAGTAGTAGTAGTAGTAGTAGTAGTAGTAGTAGTAGTAGTAGTAGTAGTAGTAATAGTAGTAGCAGTAGTAGTAGTAGTAGTAGTAGTAGTAGTAGTAGTAGTAGTAGTAGTAGTAGTAGTAGTAGTAGTAGTAGTAGTAGTAGTAGTAGTAGTAGTAGTAGTAGTAGAAGTGGTAGCAGTTGTAGTAGTAATAGTAATAGTGAGATCGATGGTACTCTTTGTAGATTCTATTCTGGTTAACTCCGATCGGCTTTATTCAGCTGAGGGGTCCGTGACGTTCGAGACCCGCTTTGTCCCGAGGACCACCCATCCACTTGAAAAAATCGCTTGACGTCAGCCAGAATATAAACCACAAAGAGAACCTTCACCCCCATTGCCACCATCTTTCGACATTTCATTCTGGTTAACGCCAAATTATTTTATATCATTTGAAGGAATACTATCCCCAGATGTTGATGGGTATGATGACGGCTTCATTCAGGCGATCTGCGGTCCTCAGCCTTCGGCGGCTTCATTTCCGGGGATAATGGAGATATATCCGCCATTGTGGCTTATTTTGTCCAATGGAAATGGAATAATGATGGCATAATGCCTATGATCCCAGACACGCCGTTTTATTACGTATTCAGCGCAGACCATCTGATATTGAATTTCAATGAAGGATGAATTCATAGGCCGTAATCAGCGCACATCGGTATATGAACAAAAGACACACACAACGCGGTCATATAGATACAATCATTGATAATAGAAAAATTAAAAAGAAAGAGTTATTATTAGGGAAGCGTATTACGAATGTGGTGATTATTACAGTTCATTAAAAGCGAAAAAGAAAATCACCATGATTATTTTGGTTGGCTATCGCTTGCTGATTTCATTTGACTATAAGGGAAAAACCGGTATGAAATCGTCTTCAACATCGGTAACTTAAAGAAAAAAGGGATAGATATCAATAAAAAAGGGGATGGTGAAATCTATGAGGCAGAAGCGACTACACGTATTGAAAGAAATATTTTGAGAAATAGAAATAAAAAAAATGAGAAGAAAAATGTATAGATACATGGGTAATGCCTACCAAACATATGATACTACGGTTGCCTGAAGTTTCACTAAATGGAACCCACAACCCCAGATTATCTGGTAACGATCCTCAGGGCCCTTCCGTGAGCCTCTTTGGAAAGAAATTCTAGAATGTAGAATAATAACAAACTAACACTATGACAAACACATGGCCAAAACAAGTACACAGATAAATACGATAGTCAGGCAGAAACGGTCATAATAACACTGCAAAAATTAATATATATGTATATATATGTATATATATATATATATATATATATATATATATATATATATATATATGTATATATACATATACACAGGAGGCGTAGTGGCATTCTGAAACAACACGACGACCCCGCCACTCCTACAAGGGACGACGAGGGTTCCCTACATTCGGGGAGACAGGCTCTTACATTAGGCCCAAATTGAGTGACAGACTCTGAAACTACGTCACACAATTTTATAGCTCTAAGTCAAGCTTCTATATTGGGTGTAAGACCTTTGTACTTCGTATCTGGGCTCTGAGCCCCACACCAGTCTGCTACACTTTGGTGAAAGAAACAAGAGCGAGAGAGTAGAAAAGAGAATGAGAGAGTAAGAAAATAGATAAATAAAAGGAGAAAGTAAAAGAAACAGTGCACGAGTGATCTAGTCAACGGGCGAACGAGAGAGAGAGAGTGAGTGAGTGTGTGTGTGTGTGTGTGTGTGTGTGTGTGTGTGTGTGTGTGTGTGTGTGTGTGTGTGTGTGTGTGTGTGTGTGTGTGTGTGTTTCACCATTCACCATGCTCTTGGATCACGTGTTGGACTCGTGATCGACAGCTATTTCCCTCCCGTAAGAGTGCTCAGAGCTCATATATGACCAATCTATGGGTAATGCTGTGACCTTACACGCACACACACACCCAACTCTCCGACCACGAGAGTTGGAGTAACAACTCGTAGCGCAGCGATACTGATATTATTTCAGCCCTGGGCGGGATGCGAACCCGGACCGCCATAGTGACAGGCGGGAACTCTAGCCACTGCGCCACGAGGTGTGGTGGAACTCTAACCATTGCGCCACGAAGTGTGTGTGTGTGTGTGTGTGTGTGTGTGTGTGTGTGTGTGTGTGTGTGTGTGTGTGTGTGTGTGTGTGTGTGTGTGTGTGTGTGTGTGTGTGTGTGTGTGTGTGTGTGTGTGTGTGTGTGTGTGTATGTGTGTGTTTGTGTGAATGTGTGCGTGCGTGTGCGTGTGTGTGCGCACGCGAGAGAGAAAGAGAAAGAAATACAGACATAAAAATTAAACTGCAAAAACAAATAAACAAACAGAATGCATACTTCCATATAAAAAGAAAATTACACAGCAATCAGAAAATGTAAAACTTGTACCAATTAAGTTCTCTCTGCCGAGGGAAATTGTTGAAGAACAAGAACACGGCTTTGAAGTACATCCTGTCCTTTACGTAATCACAACCCATTTTTTGTGCTTTATTATCTCCTTCAACTAAAATTCATCACAATTAATTTGGTTAAAAAGAACCTTACGGTTTTATTCATCCTCCTGGGGTTACCCACTCATATTCTCAAATCCTGTCACTTGTATCACTGTATACGCCACCATATACATGATGAGTAACGTCACTCGCTCACACTCCCTCACTCACTCCCTCACTCACTCACCCACTCAATGTCAGGCCCTTCTAGCTGACTAAGAACTTAGTCAGCAACCTTCGGGTCGGCAACAACAACTCGACCACCAAACAGACATACGAACGCACATGAACATCCGAGTAACCAAACACAAAACACAAATTACGTATACTAACGATCCTCCCCTGGATATATAATTAACATGTATGATAATAGACAACAATACATAATCAATGCAGTTGCACCACCCATGTGAGACAACGGACCTTCTCGAAATTAATGTAAAGACTAAAGACTAAACCCAACACACCAAAGTGCTGAGATGTCACTTCCGGGCAATGACCACGAGGGTAGCGTGGCCGAGACGAGGAGTTGGGACGATGACAGGTGTTGTGCAACAAGAAGTGGTGTGATAAACAGTTATATTAATGTATCGTTCTATTTAACAGTTGACAGTGTATATACCATAACTGCAAAACCTGAAAGCTTTGAATAAAATGGTATAAACTTAATACGAATCTACATATACCAGTACCCCGTACCTAGTGAACGATACATTATTACTGGTGGCAAGCGGTGACCGCGCCCACGTCTCTAAAGAAACAAACTAACTACCAGAAAAAAAGACTATCGAGGACTCATCCTGCGCACCCCTCTGCACCAATTGTGTTCCTCCAAAAGAAGCGGTGGTGAAAATTTCTCACCACCTGGTGGCAGCAAAACCACACCATGCACAACACCTACGTTATCGCCGACTCAACAATAATTACCAGCCTCTAAATAAGGTAACCCAACCAACACCTTTTTCAAATACGTAATAGTATCATTACTACTATTACCTTACCTATCCATTTCTGAATCCCTGATACTGCTTTCCTTTTTTTTACGAGAATATCAACGAGCCATCGCTTGAGGACAAACCTCATCCGCTCACCCTCACCACTCACCCGAGTGTCGCGTTCCACCGAGAACCACAACGTCAGCAATTATCACAGCTGCACGTCATAATACAAATCGCTTCAAGCACGGTCTTAAGGTAACCTACACGCCTTTAGATACCCACGTGCTCAACGCACGTACACCTTAGCCATATAACAACTATGTAATCTCGCACTTATATTAGCATATTGTCATTTAGAAGTTTTTTTTTCTCTCCAAAAATTATCATTAAGTAATACTCTTTAATCTGCCAATTACAAATATACATATATATTCAACAGTTAATATTATTACATAATATAATATTCATATGCATTCTTCTAGTTAAGTAATTCTTGTTTAAACAAATAGCTCTTATATGTTTAAAATTCAATATTTACATAGAACTTATACATTTTTATCAATGTAACCTACTTTACTGCTGTAATTTTTTTTATGAACCATAATTAATTCTATTATAAGAATAATATCACAATAATTAACTCCTTATTATATAATATTAATTCCACATTTTATTACTATTTTATATATACACATATATTTTTATGATTTTTGTAATCCCATTACTATATCCCCCTTCCCATATCTAAGCATAACATAATACCCTTAGTTACTATATACCTATTATTCATATTTTAACAGCTCCTTTTTTTTCTTAGATTACAAATCAAAACTAACTATTAACTAATACATGATTTAACAACATGGCCTTTGCCACCAGATCAAAACTAAAAAGTTTACATAGCGTCTTCTCAAAGTCTAGAGAAGAAAAACACCAAAATGACATATCCAGTGACAAAGAGGAAATACACACAAAGAAGGACTTGCAATCATATGGGCACTAAAACACTTTAAATACCTCATTTTAGGCTACAAGATTACCATACTAACAGACCACCAACCCCTAGTCTATCTTTTTAACTCCAAAGACTTACATGGGAGAGTTGCTAGATGGAAAACAACTCTCCTTGATTACGATCCCATGATCGTATACTTAGCTGGGAAAGCTAACGTAGTGGCAGACTGCTTGAGCAGACAAACTCACATCACCCCCATAACCCAAACCACATGCATACCTATGCATGAACTCAGAGATGAAACTGACAGAGACCCAATATGGTCTCCAATAAAACAACATCTCATATCACAAACCCCCTTACACTCCCGACCACCTGTCCCTATTGAGGAACTCAATCTGGTCGACGGAGTCATAAGGAGAACCATTAATACAAGAGAGGTTACTGTTATCCCCAGATCCCTAGTCCCCAAGGTCCTACACATATTGCACAACAGTGCAATGGGAGGCCACTCGGGCAGAGATAAGACACTAAACACTGCTAGGCACACATATTATTGGCCTTACATGAAAAGAGATATAACCACACACATAGATTCTTGTGTAACTTGCAAACAATTCAGAGGCCCTAACCTGAAGCAAATCAACATAAAAGATATCCCACTCCCTGCTGAGCCATGGGAAACACTTGGCATTGACCTACTGAAAATGCCAACGAGCCATCAAGGTTCCAATTATGTACTCACAGCAGTTGAGTATTTATCTAAATACACAATCTTAATACCACTCCAGGACAAAACAGCAGAGACTGTAGCCAAAACCCTGGTCAACAATATCTTTTGTAAATACAACATACCACACACAATGTTATCTGACAATGGCTCAGAATTCAAAAATGAAGTGATGCGCGAAATAGCACACCTCTACAACATTGACCAAACATTTGCCACTGCATACCACCCCCAGGGAAACGGTCTGACTGAGCGAACAAATCGCAAGGTCCTAGAAATTCTCAGACCATTGGTCAATGACCTCATGGACACTTGGGAAGATTGGCTACCACAGGTACAAGCCAGTATCAATAGCACAGTCAATTCCGCAACAAAGATGTCCCCACATGAAATCATTTTCGGCCAACCAATGCGCCTACCCTACCAAATATTCAACCAACCCCCCCCCCACCCTTATACAACCTAGATAACCTCGCACACTGCATCAAAAGAGGTATGCAAACAATTTACAAAAAAGTTAGAGCAAACCTGAAAGAAGCCCAGGAAAAGACAAAGACAAAACAACACAAACGGTCAATTCCACTTGACATAGCACCTGACGACACAGTCATGGTAAAAGACTCAGGTCGAACAAACAAACTCAAACCCAAATTCCTAGGCCCCTTCATAGTCACAAGTTCACTCCCTAACAATGTTTTCCTACTAACAGATCCTTCTGATCACTCCACCTTCACCATACATGGAGAGAAGTTGAGAAAGGTCAAACTGAACCTCGACCCAATCTCACCTCCCATCCACAACCCACCTATCATAGACGCACACCAATCACCAATACGCAAGTCTCATCCCATGACTCTGCGTCGACGCAACTAAACATGCACTCTAGCTCTCGCCCCTGAAGATGCAGGACGCCATGTATCTATCAGTGGAGGTTAAAATGGCCCATTTCCAATAAGAACTCTTTTCCACATATCTATAAAACTTCTCTACTTCCTTCCGACCAATATAATCTTAGCGAGAGTCAGATAAACATATCCTCATACACTGAGACATAACCTTCATCCTCCAAAAGTAAATACATCATTAATTACCCACCTTAAACATCGACTACTTTTGACATGGACTCATTCGACTTACATCATAGGATTCTTCCATATAACTCCACAGCCCTTTCCCTCTTAATCATGCTCTTTATACTAATAATGATAATCATATTCTGTTGCATGAAGTAACACCTTCCAAAACCTTTCCACCTCCATACCCAAATTGTTGTAAACCTAGATTAAGTTTATTCTTGTGTCTCACCCAATATCTTAAATACTATAAAAATTCATACAGAAACTATATATCCATACTATGAAATAAAACAAGTGCAATGTGACACACAAAACTGACCATAGAACAGTGTCTAGAAAAACAACACTCCCAACAGTGATAGTGTTAAACCATAAAAACAATAACATTTAAAAAGTGAATTAAACAGTGTATGTGAAATCCAATAGAACATGTAATCTGGTGAGACACAACGTTACACTTCTGAGACACAACATCGCTACCCCTTAATTACAGTTCATGATCCCCCTTGGGACCTCAGATTCACTTCAACAACACCCCCCCATCTGCACATTTTTAACCCCACAGGATTTTGTGTCTCTGAATTTTTTTTCTCGATGTATTATCCATATAAATACTTTTGTAAACCATGTACCCTAGGTGCCGGGAGCCACCTAACCCCAGGGGGAGAGCGATATGTATACGCCACCATATACATGATGAGTAACGTCACTCGCTCACACTCCCTCACTCACTCCCTCACTCACTCACCCACTCAATGTCAGGCCCTTCTAGCTGACTAAGAACTTAGTCAGCAACCTTCGGGTCGGCAACAACAACTCGACCACCAAACAGACATACGAACGCACATGAACATCCGAGTAACCAAACAAACACAAAACACAAATTACGTATACTAACGATCCTCCCCTGGATATATAATTAACATGTATGATAATAGACAACAATACATAATCAATGCAGTTGCACCACCCATGTGAGACAACGGACCTTCTCGAAATTAATGTAAAGACTAAAGACTAAAGACTAAACCCAACACACCAAAGTGCTGAGATGTCACTTCCGGGCAATGACCACGAGGGTAGCGTGGCCGAGACGAGGAGTTGGGACGATGACAGGTGTTGTGCAACAAGAAGTGGTGTGATAAACAGTTATATTAATGTATCGTTCTATTTAACAGTTGACAGTGTATATACCATAACTGCAAAACCTGAAAGCTTTGAATAAAATGGTATAAACTTAATACGAATCTACATATACCAGTACCCCGTACCTAGTGAACGATACAATCACATTTATATCACACACCTATTGATAATCAATTCACAAATGCAATTCGTGTACCTCAGGCAAGCCAAAGTCTATGCGAGATAAAAAAAAAGATGATGAGGAAAGAAAAGAAGAATAGTAAGAGGAAGAGGAGGAAGAGGAGGAGGAGGTGGAGGAAGAGTAGGATAAAAGGAAGTGGAGGAGGAGGAGGAGGAAAAGGAGGAGGAGAAAAGGTAGGAAGAGGAGGACAATAAAAAGGGAGTAGAAAGAAGAGGAAATACATACAGGAAAAAAATGTCCTTTTACGGTATACATGAACGACTGAAAAAAAAAACAGCAAACAAAGAAACAAAATAGCACCGGAAATCAATGAACATTTTTTTTCTTTCTTTTTCAATTTGGAGCACAGCGGAAACTGAAGGTTACTTTCCACTCAAGCAAAAATGCTCAGAAGTCGGACTGATTGATGCACATCAAAAAGCTCACTAGAAACCTTAGTCCATTTCCGGTGTTTCTGGCCTTTGTATGCTCAACATTGGAGGAGAATCCTCCGCTAAATTAAGGTCGAACCTGACAACCCTACCCAGTGTGCCAGGATAGCCAAGCTACGTAGAGGTCACCAATGCCAGACTATAATCTATCTTGCGTTCTCTCGCTATAGAGAAGACAGTTTATGTCCTTATTGTCTAAATAAATAATAAAAACAACTATATAAAGATATAAATAAATAGAATAAACAGTATAATAATGTTTGTTATAAGAAATACTAGTTAAAATAAACCAGGATAAGCCAAAATAATCGTGTGTGTGTGTGTGTGTGTGTGTGTGTGTGTGTGTGTGTGTGTGTGTGTGTGTGTGTGTGTGTGTGTGTGTGTGTGTGTGTGTGTGTGTGTGTGTGTGTGTGTGTGTGTGTGTGTGTGTGTGTGTGTGTGTGTGTGTGTGTGTGTGTGTGTGTGTGTGTGTGTGTGTGTGTGTTATATGCAGAGCTGAATTAAAGAAAGGCAAGAAATTCTCTGTGGTGGCGACTGTACATATCACAGCTCCCCCTATTTCAACTCTTAGTGTTACCAGACAGTAATTCCAAACAGTCATTTGCAACAAG
>NC_134787.1:32769724-32777224 GCF_046742065.1 Oratosquilla oratoria
TAGTTATGTAATACAAAGGAACATAATTCTATAACATAATTACACATATGACGTAATATCTAATATTACGTTTACACCTTCACCGTTTGGGAAAGCTTTTCACTTTCTGTTGAAAAGCTATGTTCTAGAAAGGACGTCGGCTAAAACATTAAAGACGGCTTTTTATGTGATGAATTGTTAGATTAAAGGGTTGGAGAAATAAACTCCAACGTGTAAGTCTCGGATTCTTGTTTTTCATAGTCTGTAGGAACTTTAAGGGGTTGTGATCCGAATATACTTGAATGGTAGTTGAGGAACCCAAGTAGACTTCGAAGTGGATAAGGGCCTGGACCAAAGCGAGCGTCTCCTTCTCAATTGTTGAGTAGTTCTTCTGCGCAGGGGACAGCTTCTTGCTGTAGTAGGCGATAGCGTGAAGAACTTCATTGTGTTCTTGCAAGAGGGCGGCACCGATACCGGTGTCGCTGGCGTCGACTTGCAGAAGAAAGGGTCGTTGGAAATCGGGTGCCCTTAGAACTGGTGCGTTAGTGAGAAGGGACTTCAGGTTTTTGAAGGCCGTCTCACAGGTAGGTGTCCACACGAAGTCGTGGTCTTTTCTCAACAGGTCAGTCAATGGTTCTGCTACATCTGAAAAATTTGGACAAAAACGGCGATAATAGCCACTCATTCCGAGGAATCGACGTACCTCTCTACGATTAGTGGGTGTTGGTACATCATTGATGGCTTTTATCTTGGCGTCTATTGGAAACACTTGGGAATTTCCAACTTTAAATCCCAAATAGGGGACCTGTGTATGTCCGAAATCACATTTGGGCAAATTGATGGTAAGGTTTGCTTGGTCTGCTCTATAAAAGAAATTATTTAGGTGTTCAATGTGTTCTGTCCAAGACTGACTAAATATTATCACATCATCTAGATAAGTTTTTACTCCTGGCAATCCTGCAACAAGATTACTTATCATTCTTTGGTAAGTGGCAGGGGCATTTTTAAGCCCAAATGGCATTGCTCTGAATTGGAACAATCCCTCTTCCGTAATGAAAGCGGTAACTTCTCTTGAGCGAGGGTGTACAGGGATTTGATAGTATCCCCTTAACATATCCAACTTGGATACGTACTTGGCAGTTCCTAGACTGTCTATGATATCATCTATCCTAGGGATAGGAAAAGCATCGGCCTTAGTATGGGCATTGATTTTCCTGTAGTCAATGCACAGGCGATAAGAATTGTCAGATTTAGGGACAAGAATGCAAGGAGATGCCCAAGGACTACTGGAGGGTTCAATTATTCCCTGTTGAAGCAGAGTGTTTATTTCTGCTTTTATGAACTCCTTCTTTTTTGGATTGACTCTATAAGGGGCTTGTTTGATAGCCCTTGGCGAGTCTAGAATTATTTCGTGTTCTATCAAAGAAGTGAATCTTGGGGAATCTAGAAATAATTTTGGAAAACTTCTTAAGAGGAAAAGAATGTCTTTACCTTGTTTCTCAGATAAGTGTCCTACTTTTATCTGAAGATTTTGTAGTATCTGAGAGTTTTCCAAGGGAATCTCAGGAGGATTAGGCAGGTTATCAGGAGGCTCTTCCGATTCTATTGTGGTAGAGCTGCAAGCTGGAATTGGATCTCGGGAATGATAAGGTTTTAAGGTATTTATGTGACAGAGACGGGAACTCTTTCTTCTGTCTGGAGTTTTGATTATGTAGTTGAGATCACTGGCTCTGGACAAGACTTCATAGGGTCCTTTGTATTTAGCCTGCAATGGATCTCCTGGTATGGGAAGATAAAGTAACACTTGATCTCCTGGAGAGAAAGTTCTAAGTTTAGAATTTTTATCATACCGACCTTTCATTACTCGTTGAGCATTCGTCAAGTTCTCTCTTGCCAACTTCCAAGCTTCTAACAACTTCTCGGTGACCTGGGACAAGTATTTCAAAGAAGGAACAGGTGGTTCTTCTTTCATCCATTGTTCATGAAGTATCTTTAGGGGACCACGGACTTCATGACCGAAGACTAATTCTGACGGGCTGAATCCAAGGCTTTCTTGAATTGTTGTTCGGGTGGCGAACAACAAAAAGGGGAGTCCGTCTTCCCAATTTCGAGTGTTCTCAGCACAGAAGATTCTTAACATTGTCTTGAGCGTTTGGTGAAAGCGCTCTAGAGCACCTTGTGATTGAGGATGATAGGCGGAGGAAGTTACATGATTTATACCTAGTGTTACAAGAGTTTCTCTAAACTTGTTGGAAAGAAAATTACTTCCTTGATCACTTTGAATGTTCTTAGGGAAATCCTACCATAGTGAAATATTTCAACATTTCTCTGATTATGTTTTGAGCTTTAATATTTTTCAAAGGAATTGCTTCTGGAAAACGAGTGCTCATACACATGATTGTGAGAATGTACTGATTTCCTTTACTTGAAGGAGGTAAAGGTCCTACACAGTCAATAAGAACTTTTTTAAATGGCTCTTCCATTACAGGAATGGGATGGAGTGGAGCTTCTACAATTTTCTGGTTGGGCTTACCTACAAGTTGACATGTATGACATGTTTTACAATATTGGGCAACATCTTTGACAACCGTGGGCCAATGGAAATGTTGGGTTATGTTGAACAAGGTCTTTCTTACCCCTAAGTGACCTGCTAAGGGAGTATCATGAGCCAATCTTAGAACATTATTCCTGAAACCAAGAGGGAGGACTATTTGATTCCTTACTTGCCATGGCTGGTCAGCGGTTGCGGTGGATGCTCTCCATTTTCGCATTAGGACTCCGTTTTTCTATATAGAAACCTCGTGACATATTTTCAACTTCTTCTGGAGATGAAACAATCTCGTACAAAGTTTTAAGAGAATGATCTGACTTCTGTTCTTTGATTAATTCTGCTCTAGATAGAGAAACTGGTGAAGAAGAAGATGGGTCAGTTTGGAAGAATAGGGATTCTAAATTATAGGTCTCCTCTTCAGATTTCTTGTACTGAGATCTGGTTACAGCACAAGCGGGAAACAACTGTAAGTTATCTGAAGGTTCTACTGAGGTCTTAGGGTTATTTGTTATTAAGGGAGAAATGACTTTGCTTCCAGCGATGTCATTGGCCAACAATAAGGATATTCCTACTATGGGAAGAGAGTCTACTACTGCTACTTTAACCATTCCGGTTGTTAAATCAGACCGCAAGAAAACATTATGTAATGGACATTTTACAATTCCTCCAACTCCTTCTATCAATATATCATAACCTGTATATGACTCACCCAGATTCTGCAAGACAGAATTTAAAATCAGACTTTGCTTTGCTCCTGTGTCTCGGAGTATGGAAATAGGATATTGTTGTGAACTACTACTATGAGATATAGTTCCTGAAGATACAAATGGTTTGAAACAAGGATCATGATCTGATGAGGGGGGTTCTACATTAATTGACAATACCGGCTTCTTTGGTAGTTTATCCTGAATAGAGGATTTTGAATCATCTGATTTTATATTACTTACAAGAGTTGGTGTCTTATTGGAGAATGAGGGTGTCAGTCTCTTTCTGCAATTAGAAATGTGATGGCCAATCTGTTTACAATATGAACAAGTTACAGGGGGGATTAGTCTTAAACCTTTCCATTCTTTGCCAAGGTAGGTTTGGAGGATATTGATTGAAATCAGACCTGTAACTGAAATGTGATGGGCTAGACTGATTTTCAAAGTGTTTCTTTGGGGACCAAGGATCAGAGTATTTTGTTGAATCTGGAATATATGACTTTGACTTTTGGGATTCCATTTGTCTTGACTTAGGTTTATGATTTAGTGTGAACTCATCAGCCAATACAGCAGCTTTAGTTAAAGTTTCGGGAACATGATCATCTATAAAAATCCTAAGATCTGTCTCTAAGGTATTCTTAAACTGCTCCAATAAAATCAACTGTTTAAGTCTATCTAAGGTGTCCGTTTCACTAGCCAAACACCACCTATTGAATAACCTCTCTTGTTGAGCCGCATATTCTACGTATGTTAACTGAGGTGTCTTCCTATAATTACGGAATTTCTGTCTATAGGCCTCTGGTATTAGTTCATAAGCTTTTAAAATACAAGCTTTCATATTATCATACTCGCTTTCTGCTTCTGAAAGAGAAGTATAAATTTGCTGAGCCTTACCCTTAAATTGTGTTTGAATGATTAATGGCCAACTTTCTTTAGGGATTTGCAACTGTTGCGCCAATTTTTCCCACTGAAGAAAAAAAATTTTCTGGCTCTCCTTCTGAAAATATGTAAAAGTTTTACATACTTGGAAATATCTATATGACCTTCCTGAACTACGGGTTGTCTATCAACAATCCTAGCTTCTACTTCTGTCTTCTTTAATTCTAACTCTACTTGTTTCACTTTAGCTTCCTCTTCTCTAGCTTTAAATTCTGCCAATTTGATTTTAGTTTCGTCCTCTCTTTCTATTTTTTTCACTTTAGCTTCCTCTTCTCTAGCTCTAAATTCTGCCTCAATTTGCATTTGTTTCAGTTTAGTTTCCTCCTCTTTAGCTTTAAATTCTGCCTCGATTTGCATTTGTTTCAGTTTAGCTTCCTCCTCAATTTCTACTCTCCTGACCTTTAATTCAATCTCCTTAATCTTAAGTTCGGTTAGTCGTGCCTCTATTTCTAACCTATTTGAAGGAATTTGTATAGCTGTAATCTCTTCTGGAGATAAGATCTCATCTTCGATCAGATTTTCAACGAGTTCCTGAAGTATTTTTTTCTTTCGCAAACTTGTATCAATGTCTACTCCAAAGTGCTTGCCTATTTCTATCAAAGTGTCTTTAGTTTGTTTCTTTAAGAAACTTACCTTGGGATTTTGAACGAATTCTTGAACTATATCATCCATCTCTATAAGAATGTGTTAAATACCTGATCCAATATCCTGGCAGGGTCGCCACTTTGTTACGGGCTGCTGGTATGTGAAGAGACGTTACGTATAACGTCTAAGTGCTTAAGAACCAGCGCACTTCTAGAAGCCACTGTAGGACTGAACTATCTGGTCAGGGCCTAGATAATTCGTAAGACTAGAAGTAAAGGTAACAAAGAAGATTCCAGGAAAGGAATATTAAACTAGCGATAGAACTAGTAAACGAAATTATTAATGGAAAATATTTACAGGCAATCAACACAAAAGAGAATGGGCAGTAGGGTCAATGGGACCGTTACATGATTATGAGAATATGGAAATTATCGTTCAAATAAGAAACACAAGATAAGTATACAATATGGTACTATCTAAGTACAAAGAGATCAGGAACATGCATCAGAATAAGTAATAAGTACAAATATAAGTATAAGTAATGCAATGTATATCAGACACGTAATGTAGGCAAAAAGGGTGATCACTTCACACCAATCGTCTCATGAATCTAAACCTTCTAGTTTTTATCAAGAGATCAATATGTGGGAATATGACAACCGCTTATATACCATTGGACCGGAAGCGGGATACTTCCGGTTAAGGGTGCGGGTGAGGAGGAGGGTAAGTTAACACGTCAACATGGGTAGTTTTAGGACCCTCGACTTGCTTGAACAATCTATTTATTTAGTAACTGTCAAATCTGTGCGCTCCGAACTATTCAGGATTTCGCTTGTCTGTTTGTTCTACAAGAGTGCGCACCTCTCCGCACGTAGGCAAGATTACATATAGTGGACGGGCGTTACTGCTTAACATTGTTACAATACATACATAGATAAGAAATATGAACATAGTTATGTAATACAAAGGAACATAATTCTATAACATAATTACACATATGACGTAATATCTAATATTACGTTACAATATACATATATATATATATATATATATATATATATATATATGTGTGTGTATATATATATATATATATATATATATATATATATATACATATATATGTAGAGACACACCCACACACAGAGTAGGAGAGAGAGAGAGACCTTTTTAAATATCAGGCCAGTGGGCGATCCACTCGCTTGAAGTGAAGACCTAATAATGAGATAGATACATCAGCACTACATGCCAAGTACCATTAAAATAAATAAGAAAACAAACATATAAACGAATTAATAAAAGAATATATAAATGAATGAATGAATGAATAAATGAGTGAATAAGGAAATTAATAAACTGATTTATTAATTAATGTTCCTCCCTACATTAATTCAGTGGAAAGGTGAGGCGACTAACCCAAATAATCTTGTCGCGGAGGTTGGCGCGCGCGTGGGGGCTACTTAATACGTTCTTCTCACACCGCAAGACGATCTATAGGAAAACCGCGAACGCCGCGCTTCGCCGCGTGGCGGACGCGCTGCTCAGGCGCAAATCACGCCAAACCTGTTGTTGTTCATACGAACTATAGCTTACTAGCGCTTCTATCCTTGTCGACCATCTCGCGCCGCCACCTGAAGAACGGGGTGTGATAGAAAGGTTGAGTAAACGAGAGAGGGGCTCTGGAATTCGAGTGACAGAGCAATAGAGAAAAACAAGAGGAAAGGATGGATGGATAGATGGAAAATACGAGAGGAGGGGAAAGAAGAAGAGAACGGTGAGAATAGACAAGAAGAGGACTAGAGATGACAGAGAAGACGATGGAAGAGAAGAAGAGAAGAAAGAGGACTGGGACAGGAGAAGAGAGAGAGTGATAGAGACGAAAAAGAGGAGAACGGAGAAGAGAGAGGGAAGAGAGAAGAGAAGAGGAGTTAGGATGAGAGCGGAGACGAAAGGAGGGAAAGAGAGAGAAGTGGAGGAGAGGGGAAGAGATGGAGGGGGAGGAAGTGAGAGGAGGGAGGAGATGAAGGAGTGGTGTAGAGTATGAAGATAATCGCAACTCAACCAAGGTCAACTGCTCCCTCCTGCATTTGAGTGTGAATCTGCGCACATGTGTGTATGCATTTGCGTAAATATAGTTTAATATTTGAAACCATATCCAATAATAAAATATACAGATTATGAATGTATCCATGACAAATTATCATCATTATCATAATCACCATAAAAGAAATTAAATAGATTTATACAAAAAAAAAAAAATCAAGTTCAAGTTATCTGATACACAGCCCGTTTTCTTTTGCGCTTTGTTATTCAATCGCCTATTTCCATACCCGTCAACCAGTCAATCCATCAATTCATGAGGGCAAACACCGCGACAGCTCATAGCTTCACTTGGCCTTCTCCTTCAGCATTGAGAGTCATCTCTGACAGTCTCCCAGGTAGACACGCCAATATTGGCTACAATGAAGGCGCAGACATAAGGTGGAGAGACGAGAAAGAGAAGTTTGCAGGAGTGACACAGCAAAGGATAACACTGTCTTGAAACTCGTAAAAGTGATTGGGAAAGGCCTTTGTCTAATAGTTTACTATGAATGGTTGATTGATGGGTTGACTGAAGGGAGAGAGATAAGGACATTGAGGAAGTTGAGTGTCAGTCTGACTTCTTGTTCAAGAAATTTCGGCCAAGAAGGATCTTAGACTTCTAGAGTGCTGGATTTTTTTTTTTTTTTTTTTTTTTTTTAAGAT